>NC_134359.1:248059402-248359402 GCF_048569485.1 Anomaloglossus baeobatrachus
TGCTCAGTGTCACACACAGCGAGATCGCTAATGAGGTCACTGCTGCGTCACAAAAAGCGTGACTCAGCAGCGATCTCGGCAGCGAGCTCGCTGTGTGTGAAGCACCCCTAATCCTATCCTGTGGGATCCTGTCTGCTGAGCTGTGTATCTAATCCTATCCTGTGGGCTACTGTCTGCTGAGCTGTGTATCTAATCCTATCCTGTGTGATACTGTCTGCTGAGCTGTGTATCTAATCCTCTCCTGTGTGATACTGTCTGCTGAGCTGTGTATCTAATCCTATCCTGTGGGATACTGTCTGCTGAGCTGTGTATCTAATCCTCTCCTGTGTGATACTGTCTGCTGAGCTATGTATCTAATCCTATCCTGTGTGATACTGTCTGCTGAGCTGTGTATGTAATCCTATCCTGTGGGATACTGTCTGCTGAGCGGTGTATCTAATCCTCTCCTTTGTGATACTGTCTGCTGAGCTGTGTATCTAATCCTCTCCTGTGTGATACTGTCTGCTCAGCAGTGTATCTAATCCTCTCCTGTGTGATACTGTCTGCTGAGCTGTGTATCTAATCCTATCCTGTGGGATCCTGTCTGCTGAGCTGTGTATCTAATCCTATCCTGTGGGCTACTGTCTGCTGAGCTGTGTATCTAATCCTATCCTGTGTGATACTGTCTGCTGAGCTGTGTATCTAATCCTATCCTGTGGGATCCTGTCTGCTGAGCTGTGTATCTAATCATATCCTGTGGGATACTGTCTGCTGAGCTGTGTATCTAATCCTCTCCTGTGTGATACTGTCTGCAGAGCCGTGTATCTAATCCTATCCTGTGGGATACTGTCTGCTGAGCTGTGTATCTAATCCTATCCTGTGTAATACTGTCTGCAGAGCCGTGTATCTAATCCTATCCTGTGGGATCCTGTCTGCTGAGCTGTGTATCTAATCCTATCCTGTGGGCTACTGTCTGCTGAGCTGTGTATCTAATCCTCTCCTGTGTGATACTGTCTGCTGAGCTGTGTATCTAATCCTCTCCTGTGTGATACTGTCTGCTGAGCTGTGTATCTAATCCTATCCTGTGGGATACTGTCTGCTGAGCTGTGTATCTAATCCTCTCCTGTGGGATACTGTCTGCTGAGCTGTGTATCTAATCCTATCCTGTGGGATACTGTCTGCTGAGCTGTGTATCTAATCCTATCCTGTGGGATCCTGTCTGCTGAGCTGTGTATCTAATCCTATCCTGTGTGATCCTGTCTGCTGAGCTGTGTATCTAATCCTATCCTGTGGGATACTGTCTGCTGAGCTGTGTATCTAATCCTCTCCTGTGTGATACTGTCTGCAGAGCCGTGTATCTAATCCTATCCTGTGGGATACTGTCTGCTGAGCCGTGTATCTAATCCTATCCTGTGGGATACTGTCTCCTGAGCTGTGTATCTAATCCTATCCTGTGTGATACTGTCTGCTGAGCTGTGTATCTAATCCTCTCCTGTGTGATACTGTCTGCAGAGCCGTGTATCTAATCCTATCCTGTGGGATACTGTCTGCTGAGCCGTGTATCTAATCCTATCCTGTGGGATACTGTCTCCTGAGCTGTGTATCTAATCCTATCCTGTGTGATACTGTCTGCTGAGCTGTGTATCTAATCCTATCCTGTGTGATACTGTCTGCTGAGCTGTGTATCTAATCCTATCCTGTGTGATACTGTCTGCTGAGCTGTGTATCTAATCCTATCCTGTGTGATACTGTCTGCAGAGCCGTGTATCTAATCCTATCCTGTGGGATCCTGTCTGCTGAGCTGTGTATCTAATCCTATCCTGTGGGATACTTTCTGCTGAGCTGTGTATCTAATCCTATCCTGTGGGATACTGTCTGCTGAGCTGTGTATCTAATCCTATCCTGTGGGATCCTGTCTGATGAGCTGTGTATCTAATCCTATCCTGTGGGATACTGTCTGCAGGGCTGTGTATCTAATCCTATCCTGTGTGATACTCCTGCTGTCCTTGGTGACACTTTACACATTTATGGTCACCAGGAAAATGGCTGTGCATTGTGTCCTTACATGTCATTCTCTGTTATCTGTTGTATACACTATATACATAGATTAGGAGAGGGAGGCATGCCATCACACACAGGAGAGCAGACTCCGCCCACTTTACGGCAGGCTGTAATCTGAGCTTTTTATACAGTCTGATTTCTGTAGGATTTCAGCAGCTGCTCCCCCTAGTGTTTAACAGTGGAAAATATCAAACTTTCTAATTTTTTTTTTTAGATTTTGCTCAATTAAAAACAAATAATAATATTTAAACAAAACATTAAAACATTATTACTTTACATTTTTTCAGTTATTGGAATTTTTGTTTTTTGACGATACCTTCCCTTTAACCAGACTCAGTGCACCTGTCTATGGGAGAGAGAATTGGTATGCGAGGGGCGATCCAAAAGTAATGATAATCAATAATAAACACAATGACTATATTAAAAAAAATATATATATATATTTTTCTACATGGTCTCCTAACAAGTCTATACATTTAGTCCATCTCTTTTCTAAACTTAGAATTCCCTTTGAAAAAAATTCTTGATCTTGACCCTCAAAAAAATTCCCAACAGCGGTTATCACGTTGCTATTGTCGTCAAATTTCTTGCACCGGAGGTGTTCCTTGAGGCGAGGAAAGAGAAAGAAGTCACTGGGGGCTAGATCTGGCGAATAGGGGGGGTATTCCACCAGTTCAAAGCCCGCTTCTTGAATGGTTGCCATGGCAACTGCAGCTTTGTAAGCCGGCGCGTTATCTTGGTGAAACAGCGCTCCAGCCCGTAGTTTGCCGCGCCTTTTCTCCTTGATAGCCTCCCGCAATCTTCTTATTTGTTCTGTGTAGTAGAAGCCCGTAAAAGTGGCTCCCTTCTCCAAATAGTCCACCATAATAATTCCTTCAGCGTCCCAAAAAACGGACGCCATAACCTTCCCTGCTGAGCTTGACACTTTGAATTTCTTCGTCGTCGGTTCGTCGGCTCGTTTCCATGTCATCGATTGTTGTTTAGTTTTGGGATCAAAGTGGTGGATCTAGGTCTCGTCCATGGTCAAAAAACGTGACAAAAAATTCTCCTTGTCTGCTTGGAACTTTTCGAGATTTGCTATTGAAATGTCAACTCGTTTCTTCGTTTGCTTGTCGGTTAACATTTTTGGCACCCAACGCGCGGAGACCTTTCTCATATGCAATTCTTTTGCAAGGATTCTTTGAATACTGCCATATGAGATCCCTGTGACCTCAGCTACATGCCTGATAGTCACTCTTCGATCTGCCAATACAACTTCTTCAACTTTTTTCACGTTTTCTTCATTGAGGGACGTGGATGGGCGTCCTTCACGATGTTCATCTTCCGTCGATGTTCTTCCCAGCTTAAATTCCTTGGCCTAGCGTGCAACTGTGGAATATGGAGAAGAGTCCCCCAATGTTTCCACCAAGTCGCTGTGTATATCTTTGGTAGTCATTTTTTTCAAGCAGAGGTATTTGATGACAGCTCTGAGCTCGTTTTTTTCCATTTTGATGTTCACTCCTCGGCAGTTCATATTCAAATGAATGTAGCTCCCGGGAATTGTGACCTATTTAAGTGATTTTTTTTTCCTGGACTAGTGGGTACCTAAGAGAGAAGAAAACATTTTATTTTAATTTCTGTGCAATAGAAATAACCGATTATCATTACTTTTGGATCGCCCCTCGTATGTTGGCCTTAAATTAAAAATCCAGCAAAGGTGGATTTTTATGCCAGTTTGATGTTTCATACACTTATGAATGGAGATTCTCACTTTTGCCGTGATGCGAGGTAGCACAGCAACACCATTCATTTAAAAGTCCATTCAGTTTATTCAGCATAAACTGCAGATCACACACAGATTTCTGGTCTGTAACAGTCACGGTATGCCCCACATAGGTCTGGATACGCTTCTCCACAGAAGGTTCCCACAGATAACAGTCCGTACACTCAGAGAGGTTTTTTTGCTTCTTTTCTAAGTACAGCAGCCTCTTTCCTCCTCAGATTCCCGAAATTCTAGTCTGTATAAGTCAGGGTACCACCAATATCCGAGTGGAGCTCCCAAAGCCTCCGCTCACTCACTTCCAGCTGGTTGAAGCTAACTCACTCGTCCCTCAGCTGGGTTCCATCCAGAGGCTCCAACCTCTGAGATTAGCTACCTCTTTCCTCTCTGAGGCTGCTTCTCATGCAGTGCTTCCACACATAGTGGCTCACTCTCTCTTTGCCATATGTCACACAACCTAATTAAACACCTGTCTGACACACCCATAGATGGGGAATGTGGATGGCCAGTCCCACCCATCTCTCCAGCCATCTGTTAACCTGGGCAAACACTTTGCAAAAAACATGTGGCACTAAAATTGCCAGAACGAACCTCCCAGGTTCTCACCACTTTCGTGGTACATACCACCCATTTATAATGTAGACGGTCACCTTCTTACATCGGGCATACATAACCTAGTTTCCATGAGTTTCTTAGGCAGTTGTTTTTACCCAAAACTCAAATTGCCGCTAAGAAACTGTTCAAAAAGTACCATAATTGTGTTTGGATCCTTTTTGAGAAATACATGATTAGACTGTAGGTATTTGCATTTTTAAGCACCTTCTTACAGAAATAATAGAATATGATCATATTTATTTATAAAAGCCATTTGCATAGAACTACTACACTGCTGGCAGAAGGAGGAATTTCCCCTGTAACTTTGGTTCATCTACCAGCCCCAGTTTCAGAGGATATTGGCACTTAAAATAAAATGTTCCGTATTTTTCGGATTATAAGACACACTTTTCCTCCCAAAAATTTGGGAGGAAAATGAGGGGTGCGTCTTAAAATCCGAATGTAGCTTACTGGGGGGTTGTAAAGGGGGATCAAAGGAGGCAGGAGTAATGCTATGCGGTATGCTGCCGGCGCTGGTCTGTGCTGTGCAGTTCTGTGCAGCAGTCAGTGCCGTTCTGCTCGCCTCTGTTCTGTTCGGCGCGCAGCTGTTCTCTGCGATGGCCGGTCATTGTGAAGATGTCGATGGTCAGGGATTCAAATAATGACACCTAGAGTCAGCGCATGCACAGATCGAGCTTTCAGCTCAAGCTCTCATCTCTGCACGCGCCGACTCTGGCTGCCATTAATTGAAGCTCTCATCGCCGACGGTGTGAATAGCACCATAGGCTTTAATGGGTACATGTTCTCTCCATGAAAACCACAGTCAGAACACGTGTGTGACTCACTGTCTGTAATGACTATATAATATATGCGTTTCACTTTTTGTATTCAATTACTGAAATGAACTTTTTCATGATATTCTTATTTATTGAGATGCATCTGTAGGTACACTGATGGTATACTGGTACACTACCGGTGCCATGCATTACGTTAATTGCATATGCACGGTTTTCCCCGCCCACCGGTGTCTGATTGGTTGCAGTCAGACACGCTCCCACACTGAATGCATGTCAGCCGACTGTTTCCAATCAGAGGCGCTGTGTGTGCAGGTCTATCGTGGAATAAAACTAACCACAATATTTGGCGTAGGGTCCCTACATATTATGATAACCATATTGCGATAATCTGGTATGTTTGAAACCGCGCGGATTCAGACTTTTACAGTCCGGGTCCATCCATCACTAATCACTTTCGGAGTCCCAGCACTGCACTGTTCCTGGTCGAGGTGCTTTTAGCGCTGTTCTAGGTGTATGGGAGGCCATGGAGCAGGGCAGGGCGGGTCTTTGGAACGGGTATTTACTGTCCTTGGATCAAGCTAAAGTTTTGACCGGGTTGATCATGAGTACCTCTGGTCCACTCTCTTGAGATATGGTCTGCCGGGTGGGTTTGTTAGCTGGCTACAAACATTGTATCAAGGGGCAGAGACTTTCCCGTTGGTGAATGGTTGGGTTGGACAGCCTTTAGTGGTGGGATCTGGTGTTCGCCAGGGTTGCCCGCTGAGCCCACTGCTCTATGCTTTTGCAATCGACCCCTTCATCCGAAGGATAGATTGTGGGCATTTGAGGGGGTTCGGCTGGGTGATCCTGGGCCATGGGAGACCACGCTGAAGGCAGTGGCCTATGCGGATGATGTCACCGTCTTTGTCTCTTCGCAAGAGGAGGCAGAGGTGGTGTTGTCGGAAGTGGAACGCCTCTCGGAGGTTTCCGGGTCCAAGATCACTCAGGATAAATGTGATAGTCTCTGGCTGGGTGGAGGAGAGCCTGATTTTAGTCTCCCGGACACTCTACCGGAGCCCCAGGAATATGCCGAGATTCTAGGTGTGGAATTCGGCCAGGGTGATTACCCAACGCGAAATTGGGATAGCAGACTGCAAATTTCCACTCAGAGAGTGGACCGCTGGAAGGGTTTGACTTTTACCCTGAGATGGTTTGCAGATACGGTTTTTGAGTCCTATGGTATTTGTTATGTTATCATGTACTAATGTTTGTTTCCTTGTTTTTCAGATTTTCGTGTGAGCTGGGAGCCGGATGGTGGTGGGATAGTTAGAGATGTTATGTAGGGTTTTAATTGTGTGTTTTTTGTGTGTATATAAAAAAAAAATAAAAAAAAAAATTGGGTGTTAGTGGGATGTGGGTTTTGCCCAGTTATGCTTATTTTCTCTTTGTTATTTTATATGTAAATATTTCTTATAGTGTATATATTATATTTATTGTAAATATTGGGTATGTTTGTAAGGGCAGTGGAATTGTGGTTTGGATGTTTTTTTGATGTTTTTGTTACCGGGTACGGGCTGGAATGTAAATATGGTTTTATTGTTATTTTTTGATTTTGTATATATCTACTTTTACTTAATAAAAAAGACTTCCATCACTAATCACCATCCATAGTAGGAAAGCGCTGTAGGCTCACCAATGGCAATTATTGTAACTCTTCATATTTCTTACAGAACAAGTGGGAACATCAAACTTAGTCACTGGATAAAGCCCTGGTTTTCAATATGCTCGATTTGAGCATCGAGCACTCGAGCATTTTACTGCTCGCTCATCCCTAGTTCCTACATAACAGAAGTACAATACAGTCCTATGCTTGATCCCACAGGGCTTGTTCAGACAAGTGTATTATATAGGTGTGTGCTGTCTGTGCACACTGTCTAATGTTATTCAATAGGGCTGTTCAGATCACAGTATTTTCATACAGATGTCCATGTGTGCCGCCCCGTGACCCCTTTACCTTCAGGTCGTCTCAGGGTCTTCAGGGACTGCACGTCCTGGGTCCTTCTGGTCACAGGTAGGTTGACTTCTATAGGATTCGTGACGCCACTCTCGGTATTGCGGTCAGGGCGACCGCCACTGCAGTTTGAGGGACACCTAGGGCTGATGGTAGGCGCAGTTAGGTGTGATAGCCTCCCGAGAGTGAGGCTGGCCCCAGGGCCCGGTGTAGGTGTGTGGTACCACAGGTCGCAGAAGAACTCACACGCACAGCAGGGATGTCGTTCAGGGTTTTTACTCACTTCAGGTGGCAGGGGTGAGTTAACCCGGGCGATGCTGTGATGCTCCAAGTGGGGAACCAGGCTCCTTCAGGCTGACTTAGGGGGTGGCTACTGACTCGCCTTCCTTTTTGTGGTGACCCAGACTTGTAGTCCTACGGGGTCACCCAGGGAAGTTGCTTCTGCCTGTTCTCCCCTTTTTCATCCCGTTTGCTTGTAGCCTGGACCAGGAAACTCCGGCTGCTTGCATCTCGTCACCTATGGGCCCTCTCGTTGCTACGTGGCTGCGGACTCTGTGTTTTGGGTGGCAAAGGGTATCTAGTGCCCTCACCTGCAAGTTGAGCAGGCCAACTGAATGGGCCCCTGCTCTGGGGACCGTGTGGGCCTGGTTCACCTGGCAGTCCCTGTACTCAGCCACCCCTCTGAGCTACGACTTCGGGTGGTACTACCAAGTGACCGTTCTCCCCCGCCAGCAACCACTGCACCTGCGGTGTCTGACTAGTGACAGCCTCCAGGTTCTTCCTCTGCGACTGCTCTCCCTGAGCTTCACTAACTGTCTGGCTCACTACTCCCTCCCCTCTGTGCCTGCCTCCGCAACTCTAGCAACCAGCCTCTCTACCACACCCCTTGAGTGGAGATGGAGGCCACGCCCCCTCCTGTATTCCCCAGGGGTCCCTTCAAAGGTCAATGTGGGAGACCTGGTTACTATGTGCCTGTGTGTCCACACCCCGGTCAGCCTTCTGGATTACCTGTATTGTGGTAAGTAGTGGAAATTCCTTTCCCAATCCAGCAACACGTCCAAGATAGATGTGAATTAAAATTTCATTTTATTGAAAAAATAATAAAATAACAATCGTAAGAAGGACATCCAAAAAAAAAATTTCTTTAAAAAGAAAGCGTCTTACGCGTTTCTTGCCATTGTGGCCCTTAGTCATAGACATATGTTATCCAAATGAAACACAAAATACAGTATTTTTCGCTTTATAAGACGCACTTTTGTTCCCCCAAATTTTGGGGGAAAGTAGGGGGTGCGTCTTATAAACCGAATATACGGGGGGGGTGTATATATATATATATATATATATATATATATATATATGTATATATATATATATATATATACACTGCAGGGTCCGCTCTGGAGCGGTGCTGGGGGCAGGTAACAGCTGCGAGCGGCAGTGTTTGATCTCCTGCTCCCGCTCATATAATATGCACAGCCGCTATCCAGCAATGTGGTGCTGAAACTGCATCACGCTGAGGGGCTGGGGCAGCGGGGCATATTATATCTGCCTGCGCCCTCCTTTGATCGCACATGATCCCCCCTGTGTTAGATATGGCCCCCGTGCTGCTGCCAATAGTAAAATAAAAAAAGCTTTACTTACCTCCAGCGCTGATCTCCGGTCTCCTGCTGCTGTTGTCTGTGATAAGGCACGCAGAGATGATTTCACTCTGCCGTGCCGATCACATGACCGGCAGCAAGAGCCAGGAAGTAAGGAAGCCGGAGCTCAACTGTAAGGAGGGACAGCGCTGAGAAGGTAATGAAAAAAGAGTGTTTTATTTTATTACGGGCAGCAGCCTGGGGGCATATCTAACACAGGGAAGATGTGCCATCTATAGGGGCCATGGGCAGCACAGATGGGGGGCATATCTAACACAGGGGAGATGTGCCATCTATAGTGGCCATGGGCAGCACACATGGGGGGCATATCTAACACAGGGGAGATTTGCCATCTATAGTGGCCATGGGCAGCACACATGGGGGGCATATCTAACACAGGGGAGGTGTACCATCTATAGGGGCCATGGGCAGCACAGGGGGACGTGTCCCAGCACAAGGGGGCTATATTCAATATAAGGGGGCCATATCCAGATTAAGGGGGGCTAATTTTAGGATGGGGGGCTATGAGGGACATATACCCTATATGATTTGTTAGACGGACACTGGCATTATAAGATGGACCCCATTTAACATTAAAAAAAAAAAAATCTCTTTTCCTTCAACAAATTTGGGGGTGCGTCTTATAATCAGGTGCGTCTTATAAAGCGAAAAATACGGTATATAGAAAAAACCTAATCACTTCCCGGAGTGCTACAACCGGTCAAACATACACAGGTTCACCTAATTATGTCGGCTAGGCAGCAGCCTGATACATTGCAAAAGGAGAACTTCCAGAATCAATTTAACTCTTTAGGGTATGCTACGTATAATCCATTAAATTCCCTAAGATCCCATGGAGGAAACATTTATATCCATTAATCCCCATAAATTAACATTTTTCAAAAAACAGATCAATTATGAATAATTATTACAATCATAAATATACCTATATGCAATAAATACCCGAAGTATTTAGAACAATAATTAATATATGTACATTAAATCACTTTTGATGTTCATGCCTATTGGCATGCTAGTGTTATATGTCAAAATCCACTTGACTTCCCTGTCCCGCAGTATCTGGATACGGTCACCACCTCTTCTGGGGGCTGGAATCTGCTCCACAGCCTTCACTTTAAAGGAACTAACATCCCCATTGTGATTGTATAAAAAATGCTGTGAAGCTCCCGAAAGGTTTTTTGAAGCAAGATTCAACATTTTTCCCAAGTTATAACTTAACTATAACACGTTTATGTTCTAACTTGCGAAAAATGTCGCAAGCAGTATGTAGGCTCCACAAACCGCACTTTAAGGAGACGCATTGGGGAACATTTATACGATATCATGAATCCCGCTTCAAGAAACCTGTCGGGAGCTTCACAGCATTTTTGTGTTTGACCGGATGTAGCACTCCGGGAAGTGATGAGGTTTTTTTCTATATATTTTGTGTTTCATTTGGATAACATATGTCTATGACTTAAGGTACCGTCACACTAAGCAACATCGCTGCTGAGGCACAACTTGCTAGCAATGTCACTTAGTGTGACATCCAGCAACAACCTGGCCCCTGCTGTGGTTGTTGCTGAATGTCCTGGGCCATTTTTTAGTTGTTGCTCTCCTGCTGTGAAGCACACATCGCTGTGTGTGACAGCGACAGAGCAACAACTGAATGTGCAGGCAGCAGGAGCCGGCTTCTGCGGACGCTGTTAACCACGGTAAACAGCAGGTAACCAATAAGCCCTTCCCTTGGTTACCCGATATTTACCTTCGTTACCAAGGGTCCGCCGCTCTCAGCTGTCAGTGCCGGCTCCCTGCTCTCTGCACACGTAGCAGAGTACACATCGGGTAATTAACCCGATGTGTACTGTGGCTATGTGTGCAGTGAACAGGGAGCTGGCACTGGCAGTGTGAGAGCGGCGGACGCTGATAACGAAAGTAAATATCGGGTAACCAAGGGAAGGGCTTCTTGGTTACCCGATGTTTACCGTGGTTACCAGCGTCCGCAGAAGCCGGCTTCCTGCTGCCTGCACACGTAGCAGAGTACACATCGGGTAATTAACCCGATGTGTACTGTGGCTAGATGTGCAGGGAGCCAGCGCTAAGCGGTGTGCGCTGGTAACCAAGGTAAATATCGGGTTGGTTACCCGATATTTACCTTAGTTACCAAGCGCAGCATGCTTCCACGTGTAGCGACGCTCCAGCGATCCCTGCCAGGTCAGGCTGCTGGTGGGATCGCTGGAGCGTCGCTTAGTGTGACATCTCACCAGCGACCTCCTAGCAACTTAGCAGCGATCCCTATCAGGTTGTATCGTTGTTGGGATCGCTGGTAAGTTGTTTAGTGTGACTGGGCCTTAAGGGCCACAATGGCCAGAAACGTGTAAGACGCTTTCTTTTTAAAGAAAAATTTTTTTGGATGTCCTTCTTACGATTGTTATTTTAATATTTTTTCAATAAAATGAAATTTTAATTCACATCTATCTCGGACGGGTTGCTGGATTGGGAAAGGAATTTCCACTACTTACCGCTTTGCATTCCTGAACACGGAGTTCATGTTACTATGTGCCTGTGTGTCCACACCCCGGTCAGCCTTCTGGATTGCCTGTATTGTGGTAAGTAGTGGAAATTCCTTTCCCAATCCAGCAACACGTCCGAGATAGATGTGAATTAAAATTTAATTTGATTGAAAAAATATTAAAATAATCGTAAGAAGGACATCCAAAAAAAAATTTCTTTAAAAAGAAAGCAGCTTACGCGTTTCTGGCCATTGTGGCCCTTAATCATAGACATGTTATCCAAATGAAACACAAAATATATAGAAAAAAACCTCATCACTTCCCGGACTGCTACATCCGGTCAAACATAGTTAGGTTCATCTAATTATGTCGGCAAGGCAGCAGCCTTATACATTGCAAAAGGAGAACTTCCAGAATCAATTTAACTCTTTAGGGTATGCTACGTATAATCCATTAAATTCCCTAAGATCCCATGGAGGAAATATTTCTATCCATTACTCCCCATAAATTAACATTTTTCAAAAAACAGATCAATTATGAATAATTATTACAATCATAAATATACCTATATGCAATAAATACCTGAAGCATTTAGAACATTAATCAATATATTAATATATGTACATTAAATCACTTTTGATGTTCATGCCTATTGGCATGCAAGTGTTACTGTATATGTCAAAATCCACTTGGCTTCCCTGTCCCGCAGTATCTGGATAAGGTCACCACCTCTTCTGGGGGCTGGAATCTGCTCCACAGCATTCACTTTAAAGGAACTAACATCCCCATTGTGATTGTACAAAAAATGCTGTGAAGCTCCAGACAGGTTTCTTGAAGCGGGATTCATGATATCGTATAAATGTTCCCCAATGCGTCTCCTTAAAGTGCGGCTTGTGCAGCCTACATACTGCTTGCGACATTTTTCGCAAGTTATAACATAAACGCAGTGGTCTGAACTGCAGTTGATGAAAGAATTGATCTTATAGCGCTTCCCGGTGGTGGAACTAACACTCTCTTTGGTGTTATACATATGAGAGCATGTCCCACATTGCTTTTTGCCGCACTTATAGGAGCCGCATGTAGGTAACCAATTTTTTATTAAACTACATGCAGGTTTTGCCAGATATACATCACTAGGAGAGATGAGACTGCTGATTGTATGGGCACGTCTAGAAACAAATCTGCAGCCTGTGTCCAAAATATTTTTGAGAGTTTTATCTATAGATAGAATGGGCAAAAACTTGCGTACAATCTCAGTGATTTTCCAAAAACTATTACTATATTGGGTAGAAAATACTGGGACACTGTTCTGATTTATTTCTTCCATAGGGATTTTCTGCTTCAAATAGTGCGCTCTGGACTCAAGATTTACTTTGTTCTTGGCCCTGTTAATCATTGCTCTACCATAACCCCTATTCTGCAGTCTACCATCAATGACCTCACATTCTCCTACATAGGCTGCCTCAGTACTACAAGATCTCCTGGCCCTAACGTATTCCCCTACAGGTATATTCCCTATTATATGTTTAGGATGATTACTAGTCGCATAAAGAAGGGAGTTCCCTGATACATCTTTCCTGTAGATCTCAGAGTTGACTCGTTTATTCACTGAGTCACCAACAAGAGTAAGATCTAGAAAGGAAATAGACTCCCGCTGGCTGCAAGAAACAAAATTCAGATTGAACGTGTGAGAATTAATCTACCTGAAAAACTCTGGTATGGCCGCTTCACATCCATGCCATATTATCAAAATATCGTCTATGAAGCGACCATACCTGAATATATCAGAAAGAAAAGGGTTCCAAGAATTGTAAATGAACTGCTTCTTCCACCAATTCATATAAATATTGGCTAGCGACGGTGAAAATTTTACCCCCATGCTGCAGCCACAGATCTGGACGTAAAACTGATTCAGAAAAATAAAATAATTATTTTTCAGTAAAAAGGAAATTATATCCAAGATAAAATCTTGTAATTCCTCTGAATAGTTTGTACAAACCAGCATCAGTTCCTGCAACGCAATCAAAGCCAAGTCGTGGGGTATAGACGAATACAAAGCAGTAACATCACTACTTAGCCAAGAGTAGCCCTCTTGCCATTCAATTTCCTGCATTACAGTAAGAACATGTTTAGAGTCCCTGATGTATGCTGGAGAGGACTTCATGAGGGGCTGGAGTCTCTCATCCAGCCATGTTCCGATATTTTCAAACAGGGACCCTATGCCTGACACGATTGGCCTAAACGGTAGTGGAAAGACACCCTTATGGGTCTTTGGAAGTGCATGGAATAAAGGGATCCTGGAGGTTTCAGGAACCATATACTCCAATTGCCTCTCAGTTAATAACCCAAAGTCTGCACCTCTCTGCAATAATAGTTGTAAATCTGTCCGTATTCCAATAGTTGGATCAACATCAACTTTGTGGTATGTACATTCATCATTTAACATAAGCTGCAATTGTCCCTCATAGAGGCCACGGTCCAAGATCACCACTGAGCCACCTTTATCTGAATTTTTAATGATGATCCTATCATTGGATTTTAATTTATTTAAAGCTGTTCGTTCCTGGACGGTCATGTTATCATTATCCAGGATTCCAATATTAACCGCATGCAGCTTTTTGAGCTCTTCAAACACCACATGCTGATAATCATCCATGGCAGGAGATCTTGAAGCCAAAGGATAAAACTGCAGGTTTGGCACTCTGTTGGAAAAATCAGTATCAGTTATTAAATTTATATCCTCCCCATTGTTGGTACTTAATGAGTCCAAATTCTGCAAAGTAACCTGCTCCATAAACATTAAATTCTCAAATTGATTAGGGAAAGTTTTCCCCTCATTGATATCACCACCTTCTGTTTCTGGCTGAAAAAAATGTTTTTTTATCGTCAGTTGCCTGACAAATTTATTCACGTCTTTGAAGGTGGAATATAAGTCAAAGTTCCTAGTTACTGGGACAAGATGTTTGCACTACTTCCAAACAATTATGTTTCTATTTTTACAATAATTATTGTTACACTTGCACATCTTCATATATATATATTTTTTCAGAACGAATTTATTCCTCTATAGTGTTGTATGATCTGTGGATATATGTATAAATTCATACACCTTCTCTCTAATTGCGGTTTCTTTTATACATGTTTTTATTTCCATCCTATGTATTTCTTGACTGCATGGGAATTTTGCACCTGTCTGTTTTTAATTGTAATTAAGCACTCAGCTTTGCCAATGACGTTTATGTGCACCCTTTATATGGGATCATTTTGGGGTAAAACACATGCCATGAGTAAGACCTTCTGGTCGAAACGCGTTGGATAATCCGCTAATATACTTGTGCCTCTGTGCTTACTGGATTGAATATTCACTTTTAAGAAAATTCCAATAAAGAAAGTTTTTTACTCTTCTACATTCTCCTTGATGCTGGATTCCTGCCTTTTTTGATGTTGCCTTCCGCCCGGGTCAGGGCGTTCCTTGCATCGGTGTGGAGTCCGGGAGTGAGGAGGGGTGAGCTGACATACATTTTCTTATTCAAAGTTCCTAGTTGGTACGAAATTCAGGCCTCTCTTAAGTACATTGTTTTCATCTTCAGACAGAATAGTAGCTCATAGGTTGAGGACTGTGAATTCATTACCATCATTCACTTGCGGTTCCTGAACGAGTAACCATGAATTTTTGTTTGGTTTATGTTTCCTCCCCGACCTCCTTGTTGGTTTTTGGTTTTCTTGCCTCCTTGGCCTAAAAAATTATTATTACTGTTACGTTCTGAAGTTCCAGCCAGGGGTTCAGGATCTGATTCTCCCTCAGTGGTGTCCAATTCTGTGGACGAAAAGCTCACCCGTGATTCACGCCAGTTTGATCTATAGTCATCCGAGCTATTCCTTAGTATAGATTTTGGATTTCTCATAGCTCTGATATCCCGCCAAGTGTACACTTCATTATTATCATAGTCTCTCTTATCACGAGTGAACTTTCTTCGTTTGGTCTCCGTAATATCATTTTCTAGTTTCTCAAGTCGTTCAAAAACATCCTTTTTGAGTTTTGTATATGAGGAATCGTCCTTATATTTCACAAGTGATGCATCCAATTCTTTGATCTCTTCCTCCAGAGTTATAATCCTGGATTGTTCTTTCTCCACTATGAGCGTCATTAATTTAGTGGAGCACTCTGATAGAATTGCATTCCATGACACCAAAAATTCTGAATCAAACATAAAAGTGGGCTGTTTTCTTCGGCGCTCCATTGGGAGACCCAGACGATTGGGTGTATAGCTACTGCCTCCGGAGGCCACACAAAGCATTACACTAAAAAGTGTAAGGCCCCTCCCCTTCTGCCTATACACCCCCCGTGGGATCACGGGCTGCTCAGTTTTCAAGCTTTGTGCGAAGGAGGTCAGAATGGCTAGACAACAGCAGCAAAAAAGCAAGAGTGCCAAGGCACAGGCTTTCTATGCTGCTTGTACTGCATGTGATACTGTTCCACCGGCAGGTTCCACTGACCCCCATTGTGTGCAATGCTCCCCTGTGGCACTTGCTCAGCCGGGGTCTCTGCTAGAGGTGGCCAAAGGATCCACCTGTGAACCCTGTCCAGGGACAGGGACGGAGTTGCAGTTTCGGGTGATAGATTGTCTGTGACTATGTCTAACATCTTAGAGACTTTGCAGTCCAGACAGACCATGGGCAATGTTGATTCAATGCTCCCTGGCCACCCTCATTTGGAACAAATCAGTGCTCCGGGGGGGGGTCCCATGCATCCCAGGGTGAAGGCTCTGACACGGACGACAGTCCCAGACAGCCTAAGCGAGCTCGCTGGGAGCGGCACTCGGCTTCATCACTGGTCACGGTCCCAGCAGGAGGACTCTCTGTATGCTGAGGCAGACGTGGCTGATCAGGACTCTGATCCTGAGACCGCTCTCAATCCGGATACACCGGATGGTGACGCCATAGTGAATGATCTTATAGCGTCCATCAATGGAATGTTGGATATTTCTCCCTCAGCTCCTCCAGTAGAGGAGTCAGCTTCACAGCAGGAGAAATTTCCTTTTCAGTATCTCAAGCGTAAATTGAGTACTTTTCTGGCCACTCTGACTTCAGACAAGCAGTTCAGAAACACCACGCTTATCCAGATAAGCGTTTCTCCAAACGTATTAAGGATACACGTTATCCCTTTCCACCTGACGTGGTCAAGAGCTGGACCCAGTGTCCAAAGGTGGATCCTCCAATCTCCAGGCTTGCGACTAGATCCATAGTTGCAGTGGACGATGGGGCTTCCCTTAAAGATGCCACTGACACAGATGGAGCTCTGGTTGAAATCCATCTATGAAGCTATCGGCGCGTCGTTTGCTCCAGCATTCGCAGCCGTATGGGCACTCCAAGCTATTTCAGCTGGTCTTGCGCAGATGGACACTGTCACACGTACATCTGTGCTGCAGGTGGCGTTCTTAATCTCGCATATGTCTGCATTGCGACTTACGCTATTCATGCTGTCCTGGACTCTACGAGCCGTACACCGGTGGCGTAAGCCAACTCCGTGGTTTTGCGCAGAGCCTTGGAGTTAAGGGAATGGAAGGCAGATTCTGTTTCCAAAAAAGGGCTTAACCAATTTGCCATTATCTGGTAACAGACTGTTGGGTGACCGATTGCATGAAATCAAACAGTCCAAGGGTAAGGATTCGTCCTTACTCCAGCCCAGATCAAACAGTCGAGGTTTCGGTCCTTTCCAGGCTCGGGCAGGTCCCAATTTCCTAGTCCAAAATGACTCAAAAGGCTCAGAGGGGCTCAGATTCCTGGCGGGCTCACTCACGCCCAAAGACGGCAGCCGGAGGAACCGCTACCAAGGCGGTTTCCTCATGACTTTCAGCCTCTCTCTATCTCCGCATCCGCGGTCGAGGGCAGACTCTCCCGCTTGGCGGCATTTAGCTGCCACAGGTCAAAGACCGGTGGGTGAGAGACATTTGTCTCACGCGTACAGGATAGAGTTTTTGTTCTCGTCCTCTGGCTCGATTTCTTCAAAAACCTCCCGACCGAGCCGCTGCTCTTCTGCAGGCAGAAGGAGTGGTAATCCCTGTTCCACTTCAGGCAATCACGATGCTTATCTCCATGTGCCGATTGCTCCAGAGCACCAGCGTTGCTACGATTCGTTATAGAAGACGAGCATCTTCAGTTCGTAGCCCTGCCCTTAGGTCTGGCGACAGCCCCACGGGTTTTCACCAAGGTCATGGCAGCAGTGGTAGCAGTCCTGCACTCTCAGGGTCACTCTGTGATCCCTTACTTGGACGATCTACTTGTCAAGGCACCCTCTCAAGGGGCATGCCAACGCGGCCTGAACATTGCGCTGGAGACGCTCCAGAGTTTCGGGTGGATCATCAACTTTTCAAAGTTAAATCTGACACCGACCCAATCACTGACATATCTTGACATAGAGTTTCATACTCTCGCAGCGATAGTGAAGCTTCCGCTGGACAAACAGCGTTCACTACAGACAGGGGTGCAGTCTCTCCTTCAAGGCCAGTCACACCCCTTAAGACGCCTCATGCACTTCCTAGGGAAGATGGTAGCAGCATTGGAGGCAGTCCCTTTCGCGCAGTTTCATCTGCGTCCACTTCAATGGGACATTCTCCGCCAAGGGGATGGGAAGTCGACGTCCCTAGACAAGAACGTCACCCTTTCTCAGACGGTCAAGGACTCTCTTCAGTGGTGGCTTCTTCCCACCTCATTGTCAAAAGGAAGGTCCTTCCTACCCCCATCCTGGGCGGTGGTCACGACAGACGCGAGTCTGTCAGGGTGGGGAACAGTCTTTCTCCACCACAGGACTCTGGAAATCTAAGCAGTGTATCTTGCCCTGCAAGCCTTCCAGCAGTGGCTGGAATGCAAACAGATCCGAGTTCAGTCGGACAACCCCACAGCGGTGGCATACATCAACCACCAAGGCGGAACACGCAGTCGGCAAGCCTCCCAGGAAGTCCGTCGGATTCTGATGTGGGTGGAAGACAGAGCATCCACGATATCCGCAGTTCACATCCCGGGCGTAAAAAACTGGGAAGCAGACTTCCTCAGTCGCCAGGGTATGGACGCAGGGGAATGGTCTCTGCACCCGGACGTGTTGCAGAAAATCTGTGGCCACCGGGGGAGGCCGGACGTCGACCTAATGGCGTCTCGGCACAACAGCGTGGTCTTACGATCAACGAGCTCTGGCGGCAGGCGCCTTAGTTCAGAATTGGTCGCAGTTCCAGCTACCCTATGTGTTTCCCCCTCTGGCACTGTTGCCCAGAGTGCTACGCAAGATCAGCTCCGATTGCCGCCGCACCATCCTCGTCGCCCCAGACTGGCAGAGGTGGTCGTGGTTCCCGGATCTGTGGCATCTCACGGTCGGCCGGCCGTGGGCACTACCAGACCGGCCAAACTTACTGTCCCAAGGGCCGTTTTTTCCATCTCAAGGCTACGGCCCTGAACCTGACTGGGTGGACATTGAGTCCTGGCTCCTAGCGTCTTCAGAATTATCTCAAGACGTCATTACACCCATGAGACGGGCGAGGAAGCCGACGTCTGCCAAGATCTACCACAGGACGTGGAAGATATTCTTATCTTAGGGCTCTGCTCAGGGAGTGTCTCCCTGGCCATTTGCATTGCCTACTTTTCTTTCCTTCCTGCAATCTGGTTGGAAAACAGGTTTGTCGCTCGGCTCCCTTAAAGGACAAATCCCAGCGCTGTCTGTATTCTTTCAGAAGCGCCTAGCACAACTTCCTCAGGTACGCACGTTCCTGCAGGAGGTTTGTCACATTGTCCCTCCGTACTGAGGCCGTTAGACCCATGGGATCTGAACAGGGTACTACTTGCTCTCTAGAAGCCGCCCTTCGAGCCTCTGAGGGATGCTTTCACTTTCTCGACTTTCACAGAAAGTGGCCTTTCTGGTAGCGGTCACGTCTCTTCGGAGAATGTCTGAGCTAGCAGCGCTGTCATCCAAAGCTCCCTTCCTGGTGTTCACCGAGGCAAGGGAGTGCTGCGCCCGATTCCGGAGTGTCTCCCTAAGGTGGTATCCCCCTTTCATCACAATCAGGATATCTCCTTACCTTCCCTTTGTCCTTATCCATTTCATCGATATGAAATGGATTTGCATTGTTGGATCTGGTGAGAGCACTCAGAATCTACATTTCCCGCACGGCGCCCCTGCGCCGCTCGGTTGCACTTTTTGTACTTGTCGCTGGTCAGCGTAAAAGGTCGCAGGCTTCCAAATCCACCCTGGCTAGATGGATCAAGGAACCTTTTCTTGAAGCCTACCGTTCTGCTGGGCTTCCGGTTCCATCAGGGCTGAAGGCCCATTCTACCAGAGCCGTGGGTACGTCCTGGGCATTACGGCACCAGGCTACGGCTCAGCAGGTGTGCCAGGCGGCTACCTGGTCGAGTCTGCACACCTTCACCATGCATTCGCAGGTGCATACCTACGCTTAGGCGGATGCCAGCCTAAGTAGAAGAGTCCTACAGGCGGCGGTTGCCTCCATGTAGGGAAGGACTGTTTTACAGTCCAAACTTGAGGTATTAATTTACCCACCCAGGGACTGCTTTTGGACGTCCCAATCGTCTGGGTCTCCCAATGGAGCGCCGAAGAAGAAGGGAATTTTGTTACTTACCGTAAATTCCTTTTCTTCTAGCTCCAATTGGGAGACCCAGCACCCGCCCCTGTTTCCTTCGGGATTTTTGGTTGTTCGGGTACACATGTTGTTCATGTTGAATGGTTTCAGTTCTCCGATGTTCCTTCGGATTGAATTTGTTTAACCAGTTATTGGCTTTCCTCCTTCTTGCTTTTGCACTAAAACTGAGCAGCCCGTGATCCCACGGGGGGTGTATAGGCAGAAGGGGAGGGGCCTTACACTTTTTAGTGTAATGCTTTGTGTGGCCTCCGGAGGCAGTAGCTATACACCCAATCGTCTGGGTCTCCCAATTGGAGCTAGAAGAAAAGGAATTTACGGTAAGTAACAAAATTCCCTTCTTTTGATACGTAAGCCCCGGGGTATCATAGAATTCTCAATATATTTCTGTAACATCATGCAATCCCACCAGGTGCGCACCCTGGAGGACATAGATCTCTCCATTTTCTGCATGCATTCTTTTAAATCCACAGGTTCAACACCAGCAGCGGTATAATCCATTGAAAAAATGGCAGCCGCCCTGTTGAGTCTATCAGTATTGTCAGGATTAAATAGGGCCATTCTATACTGAAAAAGTGCCGAGGATTTTTTTTACAAAATAGTTGTTCAAAAAACCATTAATTGTGTATATATATACCTGGAAGTCGGTAAATAGATTAAAGTCCAGATAAAAGGAGAATCTCCATCATTCTCATTCAGGAAAATAATGTCCAAGGGGAGCAAGAAACGAACACGATTGATAGCAAGGAAAAAAAAAGGTTTTTTCAGCTCACCCACAAGATCATGTCACCTGGCTCCAGGACCCAGGACGGTGCAAGGACATGAACTCCGTGTTCAGGAATACAAAGCGGTAAGTAGTGGAAATTCCTTTCCCAATCCAGCAACACGTCCGAGATAGATGTGAATTAAAATTTCATTTTATTGAAAAAATATTAAAATAATCGTAAGAAGGACATCCCAAAAAAAGTTTCTTTAAAAAGAAAGCGTCTTACGCGTTTCTGGCCATTGTGGCCCTTAGTCATAGACATATGTTATCCAAATGAAACACAAAATATATAGAAAAAAACCTCATCACTTCCCGGAGTGCTACATCCGGTCAAACATACACAGGTTCACCTAATTATGTCGGCAAGGCAGCAGCCTGATATATTGCAAAAGGAGAACTTCCAGAATCAATTTAACTCTTTAGGGCAGGGGTCAGGAACCTTTTTGGCTAAGAGAGCCGTAAACGCCACATATTTTGAAATATAATTCCGCGAGAGCCGTACAATATGTTTAAAGGGCCATTGACAGATCAATCGCTCCAATGTTCACTTAGTACAGCAAGGAATGCTCCTCCCTGCTGTATAAAGCCACAACTGGACTGAAACAATGGTAATTAGCAGTAAAAAAATCAAATAAATAACTTACATTGTGAACTTGCGATGCATGACATCAGTCCAGCAGTCTGGCTTCTTCTTTTTCCTGCGCATGACTGGAAGCTGGCATTCTTCCCACCTGATGTTGAGAGAATGCCAGCTTTGAGGCATTCGCAGAAGAAAGAAGCTGGAATATTGGACATGTCACACAACGCATTGTCAGTTATGTCAATTATCTATTTTATTATTTTACAGCGAATTATTGTTTAGGTCCAGCGGTGGCTTAGTGCAGCAGAGAGGAACACTCCTTTGTGTACTAAGTGACCGCTGGAGCAATTGTATCTGTCAGTGGCCCTTTTAAAAGTGTTGGTCTTACAGAAAATGAACAAAAAAGAGAGGCTCAGACCCATAGGGAACTAAAGCATTTACTACTTAAAGTGGTACATACAAGCAGGCACACCCAGCGTAATAAATAATTTAACTTTATTAAATAGTCGCACTGTACATAAAGTGCACACATTGACTTGTATTTAATTTTAAAGAACAACAAATCTCCGAACTCTTTTTTTTTTATAACATAATAACGTTTTAATGCTGTTGCTAACCAACGATGAATAGAATACTTCCTACCATTAATGTGACTTCTGGTGCTGCATGGATTTGCTGATGGCTTTGTAATCTGGTTCATACGTGGTGAGGTTTAGCTTCATGCAGGCGTTGAGACTTCCATCCGTTAAACGTGAACGTATGTTAGTCTTGATGTGCTTTAGATGTGAGAAAGACTGCTCGCATGCATAGGTAGAGCCAAACATTGTCAGTACAGCAATACCCACACGCTGCAGTGTTTGGTATGTGACAGGAAGTGCATTCCAAGTTTTGACAATCAGCTGGTCTGCATGTTGGAGTTGTTTCATTTCTCCCCACTTGTGTTTGCTTGCCAACTCTGCTTGCTGTCGTGCAAGTTTTTCCAAATCTTCATTAAGTGATTTAAACTTATTCACCCACATGTCTGAAGCCTTCAGGTCAGCAGCTTGTAGGTCAAAATCTCTGATGGAGACACCAGGGATATAACTCAGGTCAGTGCTGTCCAGTGCACACTCATGTGGATGAGTGATGAACTTAAAAAGACGAGTGTGCTCACGAAATTCTCCAAAGCGCGCTTTGAATGATTGCAGGAGATTGGATGTAAAGCCTGCTAGCTGCTGAATATCAAGATGTTGTGCAGGGTCATTTGCTGTGCATGCATCTTTAAACTCTCCCAGTTTTTCAAAGTGTATTAAACGACCTGTTTCAATGTCTGCGATAAACAGTTCCAGCTTATTTTCAAATGCAAACACAGCTTGTTGAAGCGATAAAACTGTATTGCCAACGCCTTGCATTTTCACATTGAGCTGGTTCAGATGTTCAGTCATATCTACAAGATAGAAGAACTTCAGGAGCCACTCAGTGTTGGACAACTCAGGATGGTCAACGTTTTTCATTTCAAGAAAAGTTCGTATTTCACTCAGACAAGCTGCAAAACGGCTGAGCACCTTCCCTCTTGACAGCCAGCGCACGTTGCTGTGCAGAAGCAGACCAGGATAATTATTCCCAACTTCATCCAGGAGTGTTTTAAACTGACGATCATTTAAAGCACGGGCAACAATAAAGTTGACCACCTGAATGACAAGTGACATCACCTCACCAAGCTGCTCACCAAACATCTGAGCACAAAGTGCCTCCTGATGTAGGATGCAGTGAAAACTAAAGCGGGCTTTACACGCTACGACATCGCTAATGCGGAGTCGTTGGGGTCACGGAATTCGTGACGCACATCCGGCCGCATTAGCGATGCCGTTGCGTGTGACATTGATTAGCGATTTTGCATCGTTGCAAAACAGTGAAAAATCGCTAATCGGCTACACGGGTCCTAATTCCCAAAAATCGTTACTTAAGCAGTAACGAGGTTGTTCCTCGTTCCTGCGGCATCACACATCGCTGCGTGTGACGCCGCAGGAGCGAGGACCGTCTCCCTACCTGCCTCCCGGCCGCTATGCGGAAGGAAGGAGGTGGGCGGGATGTTACGTCCCGCTCATCTCCGCCCCTCCGCTGCGATTGGGCGGCGGTTCAGTGACGTCGCTGTGACGCCGCACGGACCGCCCCCTTAGAAAGGAGGCGGTTCGCCGGTCACAGCGACGTCGCCGGACAGGTAAGTATGTGTGACGGCTCTGGGCGATGTTGTGCGGCACGGGCAGCGATATGCCCGTGTCGCGCAACAGATGGGGGCGGGTACGCACACTAGCAATATCGGGACCGATATCGCAGTGTGTAAAGTAGCCTTAAGGATAGGTCTTTTTTCATGTTCACGAAGAAGCGCTACAAATCCTTTGTTTTTTCCTACCATGCATGGAGCACCATCAGTACACACTGAAATAAGTTTATGCATTGGTAGATTTTTTTCTTTAGTGAACTCAGTGAATGACTTGAACAAATCATCCCCTCTTGTTGTCCCTTTCAGAGGCAAAACAGCAAGACTTTCCTCATGTAACGTGTCACCGACAGCATACCTTGCAATGATGCTGAATTGAGATATATGGCTTACGTCAGTTGATTCATCCAAAGCAAGAGAAAAGAACAGAGCTGTATTTATGTCCTTCACTAGGGATGCCTCAATCTGATTTGCCATCATGATGGCACGGTCATGAACTGTTCTTGCTGACAGAGGCATGTCTTTTATCCGTTTGATAATCTTGGCTTTATCCGGAAAATCATCAAAAAGTTCATTGGCAACATCGAGCATAAATGTTTTGGCATACTCCCCATCTGTGAATGGTTTTCCGTTTCTGACAATTGCCAAAGCACCAACAAAGCTAGCCGAATTTAAGTCACCTTGTTGGGTCCAAACTCGAAGTTGCTGCTGACTAGCTTGCACTTTGCACAGCAGCTCTTGACAGGCTTTCTTCCTGCTGTCCCCTGCAGGATATTTCGATGCAAATGAAGCATGGCGCGTGTCAAAGTGGCGCTTTATATTTGACCGCTTCATGGATGCAATTTTATCATTGCATATAAGACAAACTGGTGAACCTGCTCTCTCCATAAAGGCAAATTCGTCTGTCCACTCCTGCTGAAAAGTACAATACTCCTCATCCTTCTTTCTTTTAGCCATCTTCTTCAATAAAGGGCAGTACTGTGGGGTGAAAAGAAGGCTCTGAGTCATTATTTCTTTAATTTGTGGATTTGTCTGCAAGCAGGGCCAACTCCAGGTTTCTTTTGGTCCTTGTGCTATAGAACTTTAGTAGACCTCTAGAAGAGCTGTCTTCTTTTCGTCACGGGTTAGTCGGGTGCTGACGCCGGCCGTGTTCAGCTGTCACTTTCAATACCCCAGCATGGCCCACCATATGGGTAAGATGTCAGCTGTAGGGATACCTACTACACCCCAGTAGGCCCCCCCCCCATCCAGTGACTACAGGTGGTGTGCCCTTACCCATACCTATTACACCCAGTGACTACAAGCAACATCACCCACCCCTGCCTACGTACCTATTACATTCAAAACATCATAATTTTATCTAATAAAGCCCCATTTGTGTTTAGATATTTTCTTACCTCAAATTTTATCCTTGGGGGGAGTCTGCAATTTGATTGAAGGTCGCTTCTTCTCAACTTGGTGTTCTTCACCAATATGGCGCAGATAGCTTCACAACTTCCAGTCTTTCCGATGAAAAAACAGTCACTGAGCAAAGAAGAGACACTGTGACAGGAACAGTCAAAACTCCTCTTCTGGGACATAAATCTGAGGTCAGAACAATAGGTAAGTATAAAGGGGCTTTATTAGCTAAAAGGAGCAAGTACTTCCCTCTCTCTCCATAGAGGTAAATGGAATCTGCTGGCAGCGTATGCGCACCAGTGGCAGCACGACGTAAGATGCACGGTTCAACGCGGAAGTAAGAGCTGCGGAGCACAACGAATATAAATGGAGGGGGTTATGAAGCTCATGTCTCCTCGGTTCAGCAAGCGCCGAGGAGGCAGAGCTGGCGGCGCATGCGTGCTAGAGTGAAAGTATATGCAGCGATCCCACACAGATACGTCATCGGGTGGAATCGCTGCATTATGGGAGAAGGTAAAAACAGGGGCTAGCGCCCCAATAACATATAGCACGGGCGCCGTTCCTGAGCGCTTTATTACAGCTCTGGGAGACCTCCAGAGCTGTAAAGAAGCGCTCAGAACAGATTTTTGCCCTGATAGTGGTCCTTTAAATCAGTTTCTTATGCCCACAAGAGATTAATTTAAAGCCCCCAAGAGTGTAATATGGGTGGCAGATGTTTTTTAAGGCCATATTTTTATTTTTTTGGGGGGGGGGGCTATATAATGGATTATGTGGGATTATTTTCAGGGGTGAAGTGGGAAGGGGGGGTTGGTGGGACACACTGTATTACACAGCCCCTTTATTGATGCAGCTCACTGCTGCTGACCATGAGGCTGTGTAACAATTTCCATGTTATAATGTTCACCTTCAAAGCAGCAGCACAGCCAGGGGTTTCTGGAACGTCCAAGGGAGATACAAGGGAGGAGGCAGATGCCGCTTCACTAGGGGACGCAGGTGCGTGCTTGCAGACGGCGCGGCTATGCAGGGAGTTATGGGAAATGTAGTCCATGCTCCCTGCCGCTCACCACTGCCGCCAATGCTTATCAGGCCATCAAAGAACTACCAATATCAGCGTGCACCGCGGCCTGATGGAGCGCGGTGCATGCATCCTTCCCATAGACAGGTAGGAGCCCTGTCTGCGAGCCAGATACGGCCATCAAAAGAGCCATATCTGGCTCGCGAGCCATAGGTTCCCGACCCCTGCTTTAGGGTATGCTACGTATAATCCATTAAATTCCCTAAGATTCCATGGAGGAAACATTTATATCCATTACTCCCCATAAATTAACATTTTTCAAAAAACATCATTATGAATAATTATTACAATCATAAATATACCTATATGCAATAAATACCCGAAGCATTTAGAACAATAATCAATATATTAATATATGTACATTAAATCACTTTTGATGTTCATGCCTATTGGCATGCAAGTGTTATATGTCAAAATCCACTTGGCTTCCCTGTCCCGCAGTATCTGGATACGGTCACCACCTCTTCTGGGGGCTGGAATCTGCTCCACAGCCTTCACTTTAAAGGAACTAACATCCCCATTGTGATTGTATAAAAAATGCTGTGAAGCTCCCGAAAGGTTTTTTGAAGCGGGATTCAACATTTTTCCCAAGTTATAACATAAATATAACACGTTTATGTTATAACTTGCGAAAAATGTGGCAAGCAGTATGTAGGCTCCACAAGCCGCACTTTAAGGAGACGCATTGGGGAACATTTATACGATATCATGAATCCCACTTCATGAAACCTGTCTGGAGCTTCACAGCATTTTTTATACAATCACAATGGGGATGTTAGTTCCTTTAAAGTGAAGGCTGTGGAGCAGATTCCAGCCCCCAGAAGAGGTGGTGACCGTATCCAGATACTGCGGGACAGGGAAGCCAAGTGGATTTTGACATATACAGTAACACTTGCATGCCAATAGGCATGAACATCAAAAGTGATTTAATGTACATGTATTAATATATTGATTATTGTTCTAAATGCTTCGGGTATTTATTGCATATAGGTATATTTATGATTGTAATAATTATTCATAATTGATCTGTTTTTTGAAAAATGTTAATTTATGGGGAGTAATGGATATAAATGTTTCCTCCATGGGATCTTAGGGAATTTAATGGATTATACGTAGCATACCCTAAAGAGTTACATTGCAAAAGGAGAACTTCCAGAATCAATTTATCAGGCTGCTGCCTTGCCAACATAATTAGGTGAACCTGTGTATGTTTGACCGGATGTAGCAGTCCGGGAAGTGATGAGGTTTTTTTCTATATATTTTGTGTTTCATTTGGATAACATATGCCTATGACTAAGGGCCACAATGGCCAGAAACGCGTAAGACGCTTTCTTTTTAAAGAAAAAAATTTTGGTATGTCCTTCTTACGATTGTTATTTTAATATTTTTTCAATAAAATGAAATTTTAATTCACATCTATCTCGGACGGGTTGCTGGATTGGGAAAGGAATTTCCACTACTTACCGCTTTGTATTCCTGAACACGGAGTTCATGTCCTTGCACCGTCCTGGGTCCTGGAGCCAGGTGAAATGATCTTGTGGGTGAGCTGAAAAAAACTTTTTTTTTTCCTTGCTATTACCTGTTTTGTACTGCCCCCTGTATGGGTGCAGTGCTCAGTGGTGCCTGACCAGGTCAGGGGCACCACATTCCCCCTTAGTTATCAACAGCACGTCCTCGGGCTGTAACGACAAACATTTTAAAATGCATAAAACAGTAAAACGTCATAAAAGCACACCAGGTACCATACATCACCACCCTCCACCCAAAAGTCCATTACCCACCCAAAACCCTCTCAGGAGGCAGGTCACCGGTCCTTTTAGCAACCAGGTCTGGGCCATCTGTTTCCCCAGACCTTTCCTCCAATCTTCCTCTCCTGGGGCTGGTGGTTGAAAGCAAGCCCCTTCCCATCGAGCCGCGTCTTCGGCCTCTTCTGGCAGGAATGTAGAGGCGACTTTCTCAGTCGGTGTTGTTCCTTTGTGGTGAGAACCAAGCCCCATAAACAGGCATGCTCCCTTGCTGTAGGCGATCCAGGCCCCATAAACAGGCGTGCTCTGGTGGTGGTACCTCTTAAAAGCAAAACTTATCATACACTGTGAGAGTTTGTGGCTATAGCCAGTTCATAGCCTAATGGTCCTTGTTTTCAAAGTGCACAAACCAGGTGCAGAATTTTTAAAAGAGTTCTCACATCAGTCTATGTGGGCAGATTATCTTAAAACTTTTTCAACGTTGCAAAACTTCAAATTGGTCAACTTTCTTTATTCTTCACATGGACTCACTTCTCTCTTTACCAGGGCTTTGGCCTGTAGGACTTTGGCACCGAACAGTTTCTTTGTCTTTGTCGTCATCTGTAGTTGTTTCTAGTTCCAGCTCTTTGTCTTCTTTATCTGTTTCTGTCCCTTACTCTGTTGACTTTGGGGGTTGGGTGGAGACAGCTGTACTGCAATAAGGATTCCTGGGACATGGCGTTACATCCAATGCATACCATCCATGTTCTCCTTGGTGCATTGTGAATTACATCAGGTCTCCCATTTGCAGGTTTCTGCCAGGGTGTCCTCTAGGCAGGTGGGATCTAACATCTCTCCGACTTACGAAAATACCTTCTTTGACACCGGGTGCTACGATAAAGCAATATCCAGACTTGAGGCTAAATTCCTCCACTACTCCGCGGTAAAGAGGACCTCTCACTTAGTGGTGGGATTTTCTCAGGGACCGTTTCTCTTCCAAATCCCGGACTGCCACTTCTTCCTTCTTCTGATCTGGGGACTGTTGTGCAGGGGGCAGTTTTGCTCTGATGCGGCAGCATGTCTTGCTGGCTGGACTCCTTTTGACTACCGTCTCACTGCCTGCGGGTTCCCATGAAACGTACATGCTCGAGATTAAGACAGACAGCTCTTCGTCGGCAGAGGGTGTTGGGCTCTCTTCATCCCAGCGGGAGTACGGCAGCATCTCGGGCTCCGGACCTCCCTCAACTCTGCAAGGTGCTGCGTCCTCCTCTGGCTGTTCTGGGGTCGACTCATCAGCCTCGGGGCCTCTTCCCCCCCCCTTAGTGCTCTGGAGCACTCTTCCGGCAGCAGCGCTGGGGATGGACAGTCATTGGAGGGCCAGGGTGGTGGGCTCATCTTAGCCAAGGCCTTTGGGAATCGCGCCTCCAGCTCCGCTTTGAATTTTAAGAACGCAGGGTCTTCTCCCGGCGGGGATGCAGGATCCGATTCTTCAGTCAGCAGCTGGGGTGGCTGTTTCTGCCTTGCGGGCAGGAGTAGATGGCCTTGTGGCCTGGTCCTGGCGGGCCGAGCCTGGCGTGGCTGCGGCCTGGTCTTGGCGGGCCCAGCCTGGGCGCGGCTCCTGCCTGGTCTTGGCGGGCCGAGCCTGGCGTGGTTGCACTGGGCATCTCCGTGGGAACCGCGGGCTTCACAGCATGGGTCAGGGCAGGCGTCGCCTCTCGGATGGCAGCAGGGGTCTTCACGGGCGCCGCCTCCGGGGTCGCAGCAGGGATCGGGGCACTCAAGCGGACAGGGGCAACACAGGACTCACCCATAGGTAGCATCATCGGGGTCTGAGTGGTCGCCACCCGGCGCGACACTTGCCACGCAGTCCACCTCTCATAGGCCCAAAACGCTCCAGCCATCTACCGCAGCTCCGTGCGTGCCTCTCTGATCTGCTGCACGACCCGGGCCTCCAGCCGGTCGCAGAACTGGGCAAGCTCCCAGTCCCACCAGGCAGCGGAGCCTGGCTCTGAGTCACTGCGTGTGGACGCCATTCTCTCTTCGTCCTCTGCACAACCTTCTAGCTTTGCCTCTAGCACCCAACTCCTAGCTTCTCCTTCCCGCCGTCTCTGGACAGATCCGTCCCAATCGCTTGCAAGGTCAGAGCGCTGCAGGGGTTCTCTGGGTAGCCACACCTCTTCGTGGACGGTGACTTCTCCAAGCGCGGGCTGCTGTTGTTTCTTGGCGTGCTTTTCATGGTGGCAATATGGCAGCGCTTCAAACTTTTTAAACAGACCGCCAAGGCACATGGTCACCTGTCTTAACAGGTCTAGTCCTTATCCTGTTTGTGACGCCAGAGTTGTGCCGCCCCGTGGCCCCTTTACCTTCAGGTTATCTCAGGGTCTTCAGGGACTGCACGTCCTGGGTCCTTCTGGTCACAAGTAGGTTAACTTCTATATAATTCGTGACGCCACTCTCGGTATTGCGGTCAGGGCGACCGCCACTGCAGTTTGAGAGATACCTGGGGCTGATGGTAGGCGCAGTTAGGTGTGATAGCCTTGCGAGAGTGAGGCTGGCCCCAGGGCCCGGTGTAGGTGTGTGGTACCACAGGTCGCAGAAGAACTCACACGCACAGCAGGGATGTCTTTCAGGGTTTTTACTCACTTCAGGTGGCAGGGGTGAGTTAACCTGGGCAATGCTGTGATGCTCCAAGTGGGGAACCAGGCTCCTTCAGGCTGACTTAGGGGGTGGCTACTGACTCGCCTTCCTAGCCCTTTTGTTTTTGTGGTGACCCAGACTTGTAGTCCTACGGGGTCACCCAGGGAAGTTGCTTCTGCCTGTCCTCCCCTTTTCGTCCCGTTTGCTTGTAGCCTGGACCAGGAAACTCCGGCTGCTTGCCTCTCGTTACCTATGGGCCCTCTCTTTGCTACGTGGCTGTGGACTCTGTGTTTTGGGTGGCAAAGGGCATGAAGTGCCCTCACTTGCAGGTTGAGCAGGCCAACTGAATGGGCCCTTGCTCTGGGGACCTGTAACCCCGTGTGGGCCTGGTTCACCTAGCAGTCCCTGTACTCAGCCACCCCTCTGAGCTCCGACTTCGGGTGTTTTTTGGGCGGCACTACCAAGTGACCGTTCTCCCCCACCAGCAACCACTGCACCTGCGGTGTCTGACTAGTGACAGCCTCCAGGTTCTTCCTCTGCGACTGCTCTCCCTGAGCTTCACTAACTGACTGGCACACTACTCCCTCCCCTCTGTGCCTGACTCCGCAACTCTAGCAACTAGCCTCTCTACCACACCTCTTGAGTGGAGATGGAGGCCACGCCCCCTCCTGGATTCCTCAGGGGTCCCTTCAAAGGTCAATGTGGGAGACCTGGTTACTATGTGCCTGTGTGTCCACACCCCAGTCAGCCTTCTGGATTACCTGTAATGTACTGCCCCCTGCATGGGTGCAGTACTCAGTAGTGCCTGACCAGGTCAGGGGCGCCACACATGTGTAAAAAAAAAAAAAAAATCACAGTATGCACTATTCTTAAAATAAGACTTGCCTATTCCAGACTATGGTGCACAAAAACTAAAAATTGGATCCCATATAGGTCATGCTTATTACATTACATCTTAGTTTTATGGATATATCACCATTCTTAAAGGGGTATTTCTGGTAGATAAAATATTTTGTACTGTCCCTGCCCTCATACACTATGAAGCTGAACTGACTACTGCAGTTCTAGTATCTCTAGATCACTTGTAAGTCAATAAAATAGTAGCTGCTCCTCACCCCTCCCGTATGGGACATTGCATCACAAACTAGTGTAAAGCTCCGTGCTGCAGCAGAGAACAAGGAGCGTGGTGTGGTGTGGCCACCAGCTCTATGTTTTTTCTACCTGCCATCCCCCTGATACTTGCTTCTATCCAGTCTTAGAACAGGGGACGTGGTAAGAGCATGACCTCCACCTCCATGTTCTTCCTACCTGCCACACCCCCACCACACAACCTATAGAAGCAAGTATCAGGGGCTGGCAGGTAGGAAGAGCATGGAATCGGTGGCCATGCCGCCACTATGCCCTCCTGTTCTTTGTTGCAACACGGAACTTTAACCCCTTAACGACCGCGGGCCGTAAAATTACGTCCTTGCGGTCATAATGTTACTGCCCGTGGTCTGCCGGCAGCATCATGCTGCGATCGGTGCACATCTCAGCTGATTTTCACAGCTGAGATGTGTGCCTGCTAGGCACGAGCAGAATCGTTATCTGCTCGTGCCGTTTAACCCCTTATATGGCGCTGTCAATATGTGACAGCGCCATTATAAGCGCGATCGCGGTAAACATTTACTTACCGCCCGATACCGGAAGTCACGTGACGCGATCACGTGACTCCCGATAGTTGTCATGGTAGCACAGGGTCATGTGATGACTCCTGTACTACACCTGACTTGCTTTCACTTTCGCTGTGCCAGCGGCACAGCAAAAGAGAAAGAGAGCGTATCTGCTGTTTACAGCCTTGTAGCTGTGATCAGCAGATACTGCAGAGCGATCGGAATGCTGATCGCAATAGCCCCCTAGGGGGACTATTAAAATAAAAAAAAAAAGTTAAAAAAAAGTTTTAAAAAATTTAAAAAAAACCTAAAAGTTCAATCACCCCCCATTCGTCCCATTGAAAATTAAAGGGTTAAAAAAATAAAAAATATACACACATTTGGTATCGCCGCGTTCAGAAACGCCCGATTTATCAAAATATAAAATCAATTAATCTCATCAGTATACGGCGTAGCGGCAAAAAAATTCCAAACGCCAAAACGATGTTTTTTTGTCGCCCCAACTTTTGCGCAAAATGCAATAAGATGCGATCAAAACGTAGCGTCTGCGCAAAAATGGTACCGTTAAAACGTAAGCTCGAGACGCAAAAAATAAGCAGTCATTGAGCCATAGATCCCGAAAAATGAGAACGCTACGGGTCACGGAATATGGCGCAAAACGTGCGCCACTTTTTTCGGACAAACTTCTGATTTTTTTTTAACCCCTTATATAAAAGTAAACCTATACATGTTTGGTGTCTACGAACTCGCACTGACCTGAGGCATCACACCCACTCATCAGTTTTACCATATAGTGAACACAGTGAATAAAATATCTCAAAAACCATAGTGCTATCGCACTTTTTTTGCAATTTTTCTGCATTTGGAATTTTTTTGCCGTTTTCTAGTATCAATCAAGTCGCCCCATATACAACCCTCAAGCCTCATACCTTAACCCTTTCCTACCCTAACCCGATCGTCATGGGGCCTATTCGCCCCTATGGGGCTCACTGCCCATCTTTCTCTTTTACCCATTGAAGTGTATGGGGTGAGAGAAAAATCGCACTGCACTTGCGGTACATCGGTGTACCGCAAGTGCAGAGCGAGAATCGCAATAGCCGACTACGGACGAGAGAGGGAGAGAAATCCCTCCTACCCCTCCTCAGTGCTGGCCCGCCCCTCCTGACTTCCGGACCGCCCCCCGCAGCTGAGGTCTGCTCGCACAGTCGGACTTCAGTCGCATGGACACACGCATGACACTCGGCTCTGCTGTACTGAGCGTGAGCCGAGTGTAAAGCGAGGGGATCGCAGTAATCCCCGTGTGGCCCGAGCCTAATCGGCTGACACTTGAGTCAGCTGATCTGAACTCAGCTGAACTCCTGTACACACAGCCCGCATATGGTCACATGTGATCGGCAGCAGGCAGTGACTGCTGTTAAGGCTACATTCACATGACCGTTCCGTTTTTGCGGGCCGCAAAAAACGGTCCTTTTTTTCACAGATGCATCTGTGTGGCATCCGTGTGACATCTGTCAAAAACGGAAACAGCAAGAAAGATAAATAGATGAGTAGATGTAGAGATGGATAGATATATATAGAGAGAGAGATAGAGGGATGAATGAATGAATAGAGGGATAGATAGATAGATGAGAAAGACATATATAATGTCCCACCTCTCTGCATAATCTAAGCTGGCACGCTTTTGTGACTTTCATGTGGCACTATGGTGCTTAGCCTTGTAATTAGACATGCGGTCCCCCTATCTTTTGTAGCCGGCTAGGGTAAAGCAAATGGCTGCAGCCTGCAAACCACAGCTGGCAACTTCACCTTGGCTGGTAATCCAAAACAGAGGGCACCCCACACTATTATTTTAAATTAAATAAATAATTTACAACAAAAAACACGGGGTCCCCCCCCCAAATTGGATCACCAGCCAAGGTAAAGTGGACAGCTGTGGTCTGGTATTCTCAGACTAGGGAGGTCCACCATTATTGGACACTCCCCAGCCTAAAAATAGCAGGCTGCAGCCGCCCCAGAAGTGGCGCATCCATTAGATGCGCCAATCCTGATTCTTCGCCCCAGCTCATCCCGTTGTCCTGGTGCGGTGGCAAACGGGATAATATATGGGGTTGATACCAGATATGTAATGTCACCTGGCATCAAGCCCTGGGGTTAGTGATGTCAGGCGTGTATCAGATACCCGACATCACAAACCCAGTCAGTAATCAAAAAAAAATAGACAACAAACACATTTTTATTTGAAAAAACACTCCCCAACACATTCCCTCTTTCACCAATTTATTAAAAAGAAAAACAAATCCAGGTCTGGTGTAATCCAAGGGGGTCCCACGACGATCCATACCATAGTCAATGTCCCAGTCAATGAAGAACAGAATGTTCCTTATTGGCTGGGAGAGCCGTTTAGTGACCTGAGCTAACATCAATAGGTCAGCCCAGGTCACTGCAGGGCACGACGAGTGCTGCTGTCAGGAGGTTAGTGAGGTACATTACTTGCGATGATCGCTGAACTCCTGACAGCAGCGCTGTCACTGAGTTCAATGACCACCACCTTCAGAAACCAAGTATCGCGAGCGGCCCGTGACGTCACCACTAGTCACAGTCTCGGGTCGACAACGAGAAGTGATGTAACAAGTGGCGGGCATAGAAGGCAGTGAAAACCGCTGACGTCAGGAGTGCAGGAGTTCATCCCCGTGGCTGCTGACACTGCTGTGCGGGCAGCCACGGGGCTGGGGCTGGAGCGGGACACAGACTGCACGGGCACCCAACGGAAGTCACACGGAAGTGCTTCCGTGTTGCTTCCAGGAATTTTGCGGACCCATTGACTTGTATTGAGTTACAGTTCGTTGTTACGAAACAGAATAGGACATGTGCCATAATAACAGAGCGGACATACGGCATCCGATGTGTTTTTTTTTGTAGGATCGGGTGCACATGGAAGTGCTACCATGTGCCATCCGATCCTACACAAAAGACATTGAAAAGATGCTCTGTCGCGGGCGGAGGAGGGGACGCCGCGCTCTCCCACTGCTTGGGTCCGGCTGCCGCGGCTGCTGCGGCCTGCCGCTGCTCGGTGGCTCGAGCGATGGGCCGGATCCCGGGGACTCTAGCGGCGCTCCTCGCCCGTGAGTGAAAAGGGGAGTTTTGGGTGTGGGGATTGTTGATTGTCCGTGACGCCACCCACGGTTGTGGTGAAGGGATGTACACCACCGCTGCTCTGGCTGGGGAATCCCGGGAGTGATGGTATGGAGCAGCCAGTTGTTGTGTTGCCCCTCCGTGGGTAGGGGTTGGTGATCCCGGGGCCCAGTGATGGAGTTGGGATGGTGGGCAGGCGGGTAGGGGGCCTGCGGAGGTGCAGGGGCGCAGGGGCAGCGCTTGCCGCACGGCACGGAGGTACTCACTCAGCCAGTAAACACGACACAGTTCTCGGTAAACAAACGGCTGGTTGGACGGGTCCCTCAGACGGTTGCACTGTTGGTATCCCCTGCAGGTGACGGTGACGGTCTCTTTCCTGCACCTATGTGTTGTTGTTTGGTTGCGATGGGTGCCCACCCGTAACCCGCTCCCCGGCCTGGATATGAACCGGAGGAGCTCCACTCTTGCCCGCAGGCGCTGGCCCTGGGAAACTGGTGCCTTGGCGGTGGCGGTGTCTCTCCTCTACGGTTGGACTGTTGCCTTCAAACGGGACTTGGTTGTTGAGAGACAGTCGTCCCCTTCACTGACGGATTTGGCAAATTATGGCGACTCCTAGCCTTGCCGGGATCCGAAAGGCCCCTGCCCTGGTGCTGACTAATCTTCGTATACCGCTCCGGTACCGCCGGGTCACCACCCGTCCACGGTCCTTTCGGCAACCTCCAATCAGTCTCGCCTGCAGACGGTCACCGCCGTCTGCCAACCTTGCTGTCTCAGTCCGGGGCACACACCCGGACTAACTTCAGGCTTCTTGCTGTCACTTTCTCTGTTGCTCTTACTTTAGCTCCTCTACCACTTCACTTCACTTCCTTTCACTTTCACTGCCCTAGCTGGACTCGACTCTCCACTGTTTACTCAAGCTCTCCCTGAGCTAAACTGCCTGGTTTTCCCGCCTCCAGAGCTGTGAACTCCTTGCTGGGTGGAGCCAACCGCCTGGCCCACCCCCTGGTGTGGACACCAGCTCCTGGAGGAAGGCAACAAGGATTTTCTGTTTGACTTCGGTGTGCCTGCAGGGAATGTGGGGTGCGTGTGGTGTAGTGACCTGTGACCCCTGGCTTGCACAGGGCGTCACACTCCTGTCCGTGGGTCCGCAAGAAAAACAGGAACTGACCAAGACAAACGGAACAGTCATGTGAATGAGCCCACCTGCAACCATTGCAGCGTGTGCGGGCTCTGAGATCAGGAGTCAGCTGACTCCAGTGGTGGCCGATAAATTCTGTGTCCCGCTGCAGAAGGATCCGGTAAAATAACGGTTGCATGCGTTGCACATTTAATCCACAGGATCCAGTCATATGCGGTTTGCGGTTGTTTGCCTACAGGCAAAAAAACGCTGATGTGAAAGTATCCTGAAAAATGCGTGCCACACGGATGATACGGACGACACACAGACTAGGCAAGAGGGAAAAAAAGCAATCTCATGACCCCTTTGTTTTTTTTCCCCAATATTTTTTTCACGTTGCGTCGGCTAATAATCATAATTTCTGTACACACACACACTGTATATACACACACCACACACACACACCACACACTGTATATACACACAACACACCACACACACACACACACACAGACTATGAACTGTATGACAACAAGCAGAAGATAGACGCTTTCTTCCCCTGGTTGTGCAGAGCTGCGAGCTGCTGCTGTCTCTGTGTGATTGCTCTCCGTGCATCCACAGGGAAGAGGCAGGGAGGAGACTTTGGATGGAGAGGAGAGTGGGTGTGTTAGACACAGTGGGTGTGTTAGATAAGTTAGGCACAGCCCTAGAGCCACAAAGAATTATGGGAGTTGTAGGAACTAAACCCAGGAAGTCAGAAGAGAGATTAACCCCATCAGAGCTGGAGTCAGCAATGAGGATGTGCTGCTAGTGCACAATAAAAGGTAATATTGCTGAAAAAAACATAATAGATGTGTGGAGAGGCACATATTAGCAAGATTTATCATAAAAAAATCAGTTTTGGTAACTGGACAACTTCTTTAATACCCCAAAAAGCACAGTTAAAAAAAACACAAAAGCAGGAAAAAAATGTTTATGTGAATAAAGACTCATCACATGCCCTTGTTCACCGATTTATTAACAAAACAAATTCTGGTAGTTCCAATGTAATGAAACGTTATATCCCATGATGTCCATCAATTCCAATGGAGCTTAGTTCTGAGAATGGCCTCAAAACCAGGCTCCATAGGTCATTATCAGTCAACGGCAGCAAGGAATTTGTGACGTCACTGCTTGTGAGAAATTACGTGCTGCCTCGTTCTGAGAACTTAGCTCCATAGGAATTGATGGGCGTTTTGGAACATTACTCCATTGGATTATGGCAGAACTTTGAGGATTTCTTCTTCAATTAATAAATTGGTGAAAGATGGAGTGTATATTCAAATGAACAATTGATTTTCTGGTGGTATGTGTTTTATTTAACTTCATGCCTGCTGGGTTAGTAATGGGGGTGTCTGATAGATGTCTATTAATTTCTAACCCATGGGCTTGATGGCAGCTGTCAATTCACAGCTGACATCAACTCCAAAACCATAACCCCGAATGCCACCGCATCAGGGTAATTGGTAAGAGCTGGGTGAACTTCCAGAATTGGTGCATCTAAAGGATGCACCACTTTTGGGGTGGCTATCAAAAACAGTGTTGGTTATCAAAAACAGGTGGGACTGCACATCTTTTTTTTCTTTTTTTCCAGGGCAATCACCCCCACTTTGCTTGATTTTCCTGCAACCTTAGCCCTTACTAAGACCATTTTACAACCATTTTACAGCACACAAGTTTGGGACTACATTGACCTATATCAGATTTGACGTTCGGGTTCCGAACCAAATTATTTTCTTAAAGTCTGGTCAAACTCGGCAAATCCAAACATCCACAGGTTGTAAAGTAAAATACTGATCAAATGCTGAACGTGTGACTATGGCCATTGGTTCATTACACAAGCAAATATTGGCCTGCTACAAGCATTGATTAGGGAGATGGAAGCATCTTTCTTCTCTCTTCCCATAGAGAACAGATGAAAACTGGGCAAAATGTTCATGTGAAGGAGGATTCATGAGAGACAGTGAACAGCAGTATATATACAGTGTGTATATATATATATATATATATATATGTCTGCTCTAACATTATGACTTACAGTACGTATCTATAGCCTGGGCTGTGCTTTATTAATAATAAATAACTGGATTGCATATTGCATACCCAGTGTGTGCTGTGGAAATTATGTCTATTCTTTAGTGGCTACTTCAACTGGACCACTGCCCCCCATCTTCCATGTGACAGAGTGCCGGACCTGCTCATATTGTGCCTCTCTCATTGTGAGAAATGCTCAGGAGTCAGTGTTATTGGGTTGTGTCCGTCTGACATTCTCTGCCAACTACATGCAGAGAACAAAGCTGAAGAACTATATGGGTGTGTGAGCGAGGAGAATGTGACTCTTTTCTCTATTTAGTGGTGACTCCTCACCGGGGTGGTTACCTGTAGGAACGTCCTCTTTACATCGCTCACCATCTCGCACATCACTTTCTCTTTTTGCCATTATGACTTCAGCATTGATATTCTTTAGATCTTTACTCGGATTTTAAAGCTCTGAAAGTAATAATGTAATAATCAGAGATACAAGGAAAACTCACATGGAATATTCTAGATGCACGCTTTTACTACTCGCTCGTGTGGCACCTGAGCTGCGCATATATGGCGCCCTGGACAAGCCAGGGGCCACAGGTAACAACACACACACACCCCCACCCCCAGCAGTTCACAGCAGTCATCCCCAGTGAGACCTGATTTCTTCCCTCGGGTTCAGACAGACACACCAAGTGGGCGGAGTCAAGCAGATAGGCACGCCCACCGAGAAGTCTAGCTGGCCTGAGGCAAAAACCAGCTCAGACAAGTCCAGGCAGAGGAAGAGAGAGGAGGTTTGCAGAGAGGTAGACGCAGACTGGGGCCTAGGTTGGAGCCTAGGGCCCTCGTGTAGCAGTCAGGCAGACGGTAGTGGCCGTCTGCGAGAGCCGGGAAGACAGTCTGGTGGAACCGTAGGTAGCCGGGGCTGGCCGGTGGCCCACCGGTACCGAACCGGGGAGCCAGCTGGAAACCGGAGTGCAGGAGGAGCGTACGGAAGGTGCAGGAAAGGACTTACACTACCAACCTGGGGTCAGGGGAAAAAACACCGCAGCCGTCTGTGGGACCCGTCCATCCAGCCGTTTGTTTGACCAGAGACTCCGTGTAAATTACTGGCTGAGTGAGTACCACCGTGCCGTGCGGCACAGCGCTGCCCCCGCGACCCTGCACCTCACCAGGCCCCGTAACCCGCCTGCCAACCATCCCTACCCCATCACCGGGCCCCGGGACAACCAACCCCCTACCCACGGAGGGGAGAACCAACATCTAAGCTGCTCCCTGTCACCGCTCCCGGGATCCCCGTCCAGAGCAGCGGTGGTGTCACCAACCTCACCACAACCGTGGGTGGCGTCACGGACAACATCCCTAAACCAAACCACCCCCTTTCACTCACGGGCAAGGAATGCCGCTCGAGTCCCTGGGATCCAGCCCACCGCTCGAGCCACCACCGAGCAGCAGCAGCAGCAGTAGCCGGACCCGAGCAGTGGGTGAGCGCAGCGTCCCCTCCTCCGCCCGCGACACATAGATTCCATCATCTCCATCTTCTCTATCACTAAGTGCTGCCCACAGAGTCAGTACAGCAGCGATAGAAGCAGACGTCACTGGAGCAGGGTCCAGACAAAGCGCTTTCCTATATTATTTTCTCTTCCCATTTTAAGGTACCGTCACACTAAGCAACTTACCAGCGATCCCAACAACGATAGGGATCGCTGGTAAGTTGCTAGGAGGTTGCTGGTGAGATGTCACACAGCAACGCTCCAGCGATCCCACCAGCAACCTGACCTGGCAGGGATCGCTGGAGCGTGGCTACACGAGTTGCTGGTGAGCTCACCAGCAACCAGTGACCAGCCCCCAGCGCCGCGTGGAAGATGCTGCGCTTGGTAACTAAGGTAAATATCGGGTAACCAACCCGATATTTACCTTGGTTACCACCGCACGGAGCTACACGTGCAGAGAGCAGGGAGCAGCGCACACTGAGCGCTGGCTCCTTGCTCTCCTAGCTACAGCACACATCGGGTTAATTACCCGATGTATGCTGCAGCTAAATGTGCACAGAGCAGGGAGCAGCGCACACCGCTTAGTGCTGGCTCCTTGCTCTCCTAGTTACAGCACACATCGGGTTAATTACCCGATGTGTGCTGCAGCTAAATGTGCACAGAGCAGGGAGCAGTGCACACTGCTTAGTGCTGGCTCCTTGCTCTCCTAGTTACAGCACACATCAGGTAATTAACCCGATGTGTGCTGCAGCTAAATGTGCACAGAGCAGGGAGCAGTGCACACTGCTTAGTGCTGGCTCCTTGCTCTCCTAGTTACAGCACACATCAGGTTAATTAACCCGATGTGTCCTGCAGCTAAATGTGCACAGAGCAGGAGCCGGCACTGACAGTGAGAGCGGCGGAGGCTGGTATCGAAGGTAAATATCGGGTAACCAAGGACAGGGCTTCTTGGTTACCCGATGTTTACTGTGGATACCAGCCTCCGCAGAAGCCGGCTCCTGCTGCCTGCACATTTAGTTGTTGCTGTCTCGCTGTCACACACAGCGATCTGTGCTTCACAGCGGGACAGCAACAACTAAAAAATGGCCCAGGACATTCAGCAACAACCAACGACCTCACAGCAGGGGCCAGGTTGTTGCTGGATGTCACACACAGCAACATCGCTAGCAACGTCACAAAAGTTGTTCGTTAGCAGCGATGTTGCTAGCGATGTTGCTTAGTGTGACGGGGCCTTTAGACACCTTATCATGGACAGGACCTTCTCTGTGATGTAGGTGCGACTATTTGGGGTGATTCTTAGTATATAGCTCAATATAGGGCGGCACAGTGGCTCAGTGGTTATCATTGCAGCGCTGGGGTCCTGGGTTCAAATCCCACCAAGGACACCATCTGCAAGGAGTTTGTATGTTCTCCCCGTGTTTGCTTGGGTTTCCTCCGGGTACTCCGGTTTCCTCCCACACTCCAAAAAACATACAGATAGGGAATTTAGATTGTGAGCCCCAATGGGGACAGTGTTCCTGATGTATGTAAAGCGCTGCGGAATATGTTAGCGCTATATAAATATAAAGATTTATTTATTTTTTTTCTTATTTTTTAATATTAACCCTCGTTAAGGCTACAGATTGCACACGTGCCCCCAACCAGTCCACATACCCAAGACGACGTATTATACCACCGCTTATCGAAAAGGTAGTAAGTTCCATTGCCGCACACACAATGTACTCACTGCCCACAGGCCATACACAAGTCACATGTACAATGTACATAGTCTCCGTGTCATTGGTTAATTTACTTTACATTGTTCTTTTCTAGTGATCCTTTCATTAGACCTGTGTTGTCTCTTGATCCTCCCGTTTCTTTTGATTTCTTACACCAGGCACCACCAGGTTAGATTTCTCTATTATCACATTATTAAGATATTTCGTTACAGGAACAATTTACATCTTACTTTCATTTATCATTACTTTCCATAGTTATTTTCATCTTCTATACAGCTTTTTCATCTCTTCGCCATATATTTAATTCCGGGTACGGAGTCTTTTTGAGTGAGGTATGGTGCCATTTGGGCTATTATGTCAATTTTTTCTCAATCAGTTGATCTCTTTTTGTGTTCACATTTTCCATATAACTAGGTAAGCTGCACTCTATTTTCCTCCTTAGGCTTCTTTCACACATCCGTTTTTTGCCGTCCGGCACAATCCGGCAAAAAAGTGATGCAACGTATCTGGCAAAAAAACGGATCCGTTGCATCAGTTTTTTCCATGCGTTCCTTCTGTTTTTTGACGGATTCGTGGTGCTACTGAGCATGCGCAGTTAAAAAAAAACGGATCCGTCGTTGGATTCCGTCATATGCCGGATGATGACGGATCCGGTGCCCACAAACTTTCATTGTAACTCTCGCCGCACGCAGCATTCCATCCGGCCGCCAAATCAGCTATTTACGCCGGATCCAGCAAAAGCCGGATGCAATGCAAGGCCATGCGGCACAATCCGGTGCTAAAACAAGTCTATGGGAGAAAGAATGGATCCGGCGACAACACACGCCGGATCCGTTCTTTCCAGTTTTTACCGGATTGTGTGCCGCACGGCAAAAAATGGATGTGTGAAAGCAGCCTAAAGGGCACTTTACACGTGCCGATCGCACCCGCCCCCGCCGTTTGTGCATCACGGGCAAATCGCTGCCAGTGGCGCACAATATCGTTAGTCCCCGTTACATAGACTTACCTGCCTAGGGACATCGCTGTGGCCGACGAACCGCCTCCTTTCTAAGGGGGGCGGTTCGTACGGCATCACAACGACGTCACATGGCAGCCGTCCAATAGAAGCGGAGGGGCGGAGAGCAGCCGAAAGAAAGTAACGCCCACCTCGTTGCCGGAGGACGCAGGTAAGCTGTTGTTCTCCGCTCCTGGGGTGTCACACGTAGCAATGTGTGCTGCCTCAGGAACGAAGAACAACCTGCATCCAGCACCAGCAACGATATTTGGGATTAGAACGACGTGTCAACGATCAACGATAAGGTGAGTATTTTTGATCGTTAGCGGTCATTCGTACGTTTCACACGCAATGACGTCGCTAACGAGGCCGGATGTGCGTCACAAATTCCGTGACCCCAACGACATCTCATTAACGATGTCGTTGCGTGTAAAGCGGCCTTAAGTCTCTATGGTTTTTCTCCACTACACACATCCCTTTTCCTCATCCCTCTTCCCCATTCCATCATCCCTCGCAGAATGGTACATATTTGCATGTGATTTTGTATTTTCAATTTTGTCTTCTTATTTCTGTGTATTCACTATTGGGTCTCCATTTTATTTAATTGTATCCAAATTGGACATCTCTTTTTGTTATTTTTTTCTTTAATTTTTTGTATATATCTTACATCAGTTCCTATTGATGAAGGTCGATGTTATGACCGAAATGTCGAACTGTTGGCTGTTATCAAATAAAAATAATCATTTGCATCACTTTGGAGTGCCTAGTTTAATTCATTACTGCTGTACGGAGTTGGATCCTACTCAGCACCCATTTCTCTCAACAGAAGTGCCGTGACTTTTACATTATACATGTACAATGTGCCACCTACTCTCTAAGCTTCCTTAGGCAACAATATTAAAGTTTAGTCTTCAATAAACACAAAGTACAGTGCTGAACCCCTGTAAGAAATACCATTATCACAAACAATATCAATATCTAATGACAAAGATACTGAACAATAACATCACAAAATATTGTCAGTGACAATATCAATATCAAACGATAAAAATATCCCACAACAGCAATATCCTTATGTAGATTCTAGGGGAAAGCTCAGCGACAAATGTACAAAAATAGATTATATTATATCCCGAATCTAAGGTGCAGAATAAAATACATAAAACAAATCACAAAATAATCCCCAATAGCAAAATACTCACCGATCAGAATACTCTAAACCCAATGAGTAACAATGATGGAGAACCGCTGATATAGTTACCTGCCCAGAACTCTGTTCCTTCTCTCCTTTCCCGGGATTCCTCTGCTATGGTCTCCTCTCTGGAGATGTCTTCTCCTCGCCTTCCTTTCCTCTCTCCTCCTCCTGTGTTAGGTTTGGGATTTTATACCCCATCTATGACATCAGCTGTACATCTCCCCCACCAACCTGGAGACACTATGTCTCACCTTGTGAACAAAGAACTGTATTCATCAATCTGTTCTTTCCCTACAATCTGCTGTTAAAGGATAACGACATCCTGATTGTTCTTTGCTCACATTATATTTAAGTGACATGGAGACACCATGGAAGGGTGGTATCACCCCCTAATGACTGGAATACAATGGGAAATTCTTGTGGACTCAGGAGCCTTGTACTTAAAGGCCCCGTCACACTAAAGGCCCCGTCACACTAAGCAACATCGCTAGCAACATCGCTGCTAACGAACAACTTTTGTGACGTTGCTAGCGATGTTGCTGTGTGTGACATCCAGCAACAACCTGGCCCCTGCTGTGAGGTCGTTGGTTGTTGCTGAATGTCCTGGGCCATTTTTTAGTTGTTGCTGTCCCGCTGTGAAGCACAGATCGCTGTGTGTGACAGCGAGACAGCAACAACTAAATGTGCAGGCAGCAGGAGCCGGCTTCTGCGGAGGCTGGTAACCAATGTAAACATCGGGTAACCAAGAAGCCCTGTCCTTGGTTACCCGATATTTACCTTTGATACCAGCCTTCTCCGCTCTCACTGTCAGTGCCGGCTCCTGCTCTGTGCACATTTAGCTGCAGCACACATCGGGTTAATTAACCCGATGTGTGCTGTAACTAGGAGAGCAAGGAGCCAGCGCTAAGCATTGTGCGCTGCTCCCTACTCTGTGCACATTTAGCTGCAGCACACATCGGGTTAATTAACCCGATGTGTGCTGTAACTAGGAGAGCAAGGAGCCAGCGCTAAGCATTGTGCGCTGCTCCCTGCTCTGTGCACATTTAGCTGCAGTACACATCGGGTAATTAACCCGATGTGTGCTGTAACTAGGAGAGCAAGGAGCCAGCGCTCAGTGTGCGCTGCTCCCTGCTCTCTGCACGTGTAGCTCCGTGCAGTGGTAACCAAGCGCAGCATCTTCCACGCGGCGCTGGGGGCTTGTCACTGGTTGCTGGTGAGCTCACCAGCAACTTGTGTAGCGACGCTCCAGCGATCCCTGCCAGGTCAGGTTGCTGGTGGGATCGCTGGAGCGTCGCAGCGTGACATCTCACCAGCAACCTCCTAGCAACTTACCAGCGATCCCTATCGTTGTTGGGATCGCTGGTAAGTTGCTTAGTGTGACTGGACCTTTAGGGTTGGTTCACTGCTTTTACAACTTTTGCCTATCAGTTTATGTACCGCCCCGCGGCCTCGGCTGTGGCCGCCGAGCCGCTCGGATCCGTGCTCGCGTCCTATGGGTGGTGGCTCGAGCCTCTCACGGACACGGGGGTCACGTCGCTCTGCAAGGGGGGTTGGCGTTACACACTGGGAGATGCGGGTATTTGGTTTTGGGGTGATTGTTCGTGACGCCACCCACGGGTTGTGATGATGGTGGACACCACCTCTGTGGTGAAGGTACGGGGACTCTCGGGAGCGGTGTAGTGGCGCAGCTAGGTGTTGACCCCTCCATGGGTAGGGGATGTTGGTCCCGGGGCCCAGTGGTGCGAGGGCCGGGGGTGCAGGGCGCAGGGTTGCGGTGCAGCGCGGTGCGGTGCCTGATGGCACTGGTGTACTCACGATTAAAACACACAGAGTCACTGGTAAACCAAACGAAGGTATGAACGGGGCCCGCAGCTGGCTGCAGCTTCCTAGTCGGTTGGCAATGTCCACCTTTCTCCTGCACCTATGTTGTAGTTTTACCACTGTGCCTGAGCACTGGTAGTCCGCTCCCCGGCGTGTAGATGTCGGAGGAGCTCCTTTGCCCACAGGCGCTGCCCTTGGATCTCTGGCCTTTGGCAGAGGCTACCATCCGGACGGGTTTGGCTGTTGCCGTCAAATGGGATTTTGGTGGGAATGAACCCCTGAGGTCCAGACCGCAATAAGTTAATTTGACTATGGTGGGGGCATATAGCCTAGTTCGGGGTCTGAGTACCCTGCCTGGTTCTCTGGTATCCTATTAGCTCCCCAGTTCGGTTCCGAAGGGCCACTACCCTGTCCCAGTCCCTACGGTTCCGCTGGTCGTATTCCCGGTCTCCTGCAGGCGGCCACTGCCGTCTGCCTGCCTGACTGTGTGAACTAAACTCCTCACTCCTCTCTCTTCCTCTCCCTGAACTTGACTGTTTGTATTTCCTGCCTCAGGCCAGCAGACTCCTCGGGGGGGTGTCTTTCTGCCTGACTCCGCCCACCTGGTGTTCCTGTCTAACACTGAGGGAGGCAATCAGGTCTTTGTGGTTGACTGATGGTACCTTTCTAGTGTGGGGGGTGTATGTGGTGATGTTGTGACCTGTGACCCCTGGGGTCCAGGGCGTCACATTCCCCCTTGGTTTAATGCAGACCGTCCGCGGGCTGCCCATCCACACCGGTTTATTTTATTGTTAACTGCAAAAAGATAAATAACGGTAAAAACATTCAAAAAGCATTTTCATTTCTTCCCTTATGGGAGGCACATTACTTGAACCATTGCAAACGGGAAAACATTTTTAATAACATTAACGGGTCCTTCCGCTTTCCCACCTAAAAAACCTGAACCTTGATGCTGCCCCTAAGAAACAGGCAGCACCCCTTTTCCCCAGTCCAGAAAACGGGAACTGGCCCAGGCCAACCAAGCGGGAAAGGGTACGGTGATACGCACCCGGCAGTCATTCAGAGGCCCCACGTGTGGGGGGTGTGTATGTGATGAGTGTAGTGACCTGTGACCCCTGGGGTCCAGGGAGTCACATTCCACCTTGGTTTAATGCAGACCGTTGGCGGGCTGCCCGTCCACACCGGTTTTTATTTTTTTTCTGAAAGATAAATAACAGGTGAAACATTCAAAAGCATTTTTTTCATTTCTTCCCTTGCGGGAGGCACATTACTTGAACCGTTGGAAACGGGAAACATTTTTAATAACATTAACGGGAACGGGTACATCCGCTTTCCCACCCAAGCAACCTGAACCTTGATGCTGCCCCTAAAAAACAGGCAGCACCCCTTTTCCCCAGTCCGGAAAACAGGAACTGGCCCAGGCCACCCAAGCGGGAACGGGTACGGTGCTACGCACCCGGCAGTCCTTCAGAGGTCCAACGTCCAAGGGGACCCCTGACCCGGAGGATGGTCACCGGTCCTGGTGGTGACCAGACCCCAGCCTGCTCTGCTGCGGGTTCTTCCTCCAACCAGCCTCTCCGGAGACTGGCAGTTGCGGGAAGGGGCAGTTGGGGGACCATTTACAAACCCAATAGTTTTTGGGTGGCTTGCATGTTCTCAGCCTTGTCTTTGGGGGGGGGGGAAATGGTGACATCAGTCCCAACGAGGACGGGCACTTCAGCAGCCAACGGGCTACCACAAAATAAACTTGTTGGTCCCAATGGGGACTGTAACTGTTGACAACGGGAGTCCGCTGCCCTACTTTAAGTCTTCTTCATATTCCTCCTCCAGCTCCACATCGGGGCTGTATGGCGGGGGAGGGGACTGGGGCCGCCTAGGAACACTGCGGCTCGCCCTTCTTCTGACATCCAGGGCGAACCAGACCCTCTCCCCGCAGTGGCGGGTGTATGAGATCAGCTCACCGGCTTTCAGGTCACGATCCTGGTGACCCAGGGGAAGATGGTGGTACACATCCCTTCTGGAGAAGACCTCGGCCTCCAGGCCCAGTTCGTATATGAACCCCCATCCACGCCGGGGGCACAACCGCCAGACCTGGCCCTCGCAGGTCTGGCTCCGCACCCGGTATGTTGCATTCCGGAGGTTCTCTTTTTCCCGGATGGTGCGGGCCAGTACTGCGGCCTTCTCTTTTTCACGGGCCTCAATCTCCCGGCCCGTCTGGTTCAGCTGCCGCTCCCAGTTTGGGGTTTCCGCATGCTCCATCTGCGCGGGGGTCGGGCCCAGTCGGCGCTCCCCGATGCTGGCTACAACCAGCACCATCGGTGTTGGGGAGCCCCGCTGTGTTGCGGCCTGTCTTGCTGCCTTGCAGCGACATCCCTCCGCTGCCTCAGCCGAGGCCTGGAGCTTGGGAGCGGCCAGCCTTACCTTCCGGGCCTCATTCCGGTCAGCGTCCATCATTCCTCCGGCCGGGCGGGCTGCCGGGGCCTCTTCGGGTGTGGTCGCTTCCGGGACCTGCGGTACCTCGCGGGGAACGGGCACCTTCCAGTGCAACGGAATCGGTGCCGACCAGGCAAGCGGCCATCCGCGGGACGCCCTCGCGGGCAGGTACGGTGGAACCCGCTGCCGGTGTCGGGGGCAATGGACCGATCGGTGGAGCAACAGCGACCGGTACCAGCGGTGGGGGACACAGCAGGGTGAGCGGGAGCAGACCGGGCCCCTTGGCAGCAGTAGCCGTTCCCTCTGGGACGTAGGGACGTAGGAGGCTTACCCGCTCCTCCAACACTGCCTCCACCTCACGTGCCCGCACGGCTGCAGCTACCTCCTCCATCTCGGCCACCCATCCTTCCACGAGGAGCTGGACTTGGGCCTGCAGATGGCGTCTCATCTGCGCTGTCCGGGCTTCCACCCACGCCACTGTTCCGGGCGAGGGCTCCGGGGCCTCAGACTTGCTGGACGGGGCGGACATGTTTCTTGCTTGGGATCCAGGAACAAGACGGGTGCAGAGTCCTGGCGTCTCTGCTTCTTATCCCCGAGATCACATGAGGCCAGCTCCTCGCCCGCCCCCCTTGGTTTTTCAACAGCACTTCTCCCTTTGGGGGTGGGGCTTCACTTTCGCGCCTCCACTGCTCGGGGAAGACGACTCGAGCTGGAAACTTTCGCGTCCAAGATGGCGGATCTTCAGATTTTTCAGCGAGACGCCGCTGACGGGTATCACAAGGCGCACTTCTACTGGTAAGTAGACTGGTTCTATCCTGTTCACAGCGCCAGAAGAGTCGATGTGTACCGCCCCGCGGCCTCGGCTGCGACCGCCGAGCCGCCCGGATCCGTGCTCGCACTGCGGGCGGTTTCTCGAGCCTCTCACAGACCCGGGGGTCACGTCGCTCTGCAAGGGGGGGTTGGCGCTACGCGCGGGGGAATGCGGGTGTTTGGTTTTGGGATGATTGTTCGTGACACCACCCACGGGTTGTGGTGATGGTGGACACCACCGCTGCGGTGAAGGTATGGGGACTCCCGGGAGCGGTGTAGTGGCGCAGCTAGGTGTTGACCCCTCCGTGGGTAGGGGATGTTGGTCCCGGGGCCCGGTTGGGCGAGGGCTGGGGTGCAGGGCGCAGCGTTGCAGTGCGGCGTGGTGCGGTGCCGAATGGCACTCGTGTACTCATGATTAAACCACACAGAGTCACTGGTAAACCAAACGGAGGGATGAACGGGGCCCGCAGCCGGCTGCAGCTTTCTAGTCGGGTTGGCAATGTCCGCCTTTCTCCTGCACCTGTGTTTGTAGTGTGACCACTGTGCCTGGGCACTGGTAGTCCACTCCCCGGTGTGTATGTGTCATAGGAGCCCCTTTTGCCCGCAGACGCTGGCCCTACGATCTCTGGCGGTGGCTCTTATCCGGACGGATTGGGCTGTTGCCTTCAATCGGGACTTTGGTGGGAATGAACCCCTGAGGTCCAGACCGCAATAAGTTAATCTGACTATGGTGGTGGCATATAGCCTAGTTCGAGGTCTGAGTACCCTGCCTGGTGCTCCGGTATCCTGTTGGCTCCCCGGTTCGGTTCCGGCGGGCCGCTACCCTTTCCCGGTCCCCCACGGTTCCACTGGTCGTATTCCCGTTCTCCTGCAGGCAACCATTGCCGTCTGCCTGCCTGACTGTTTGGGGGGAGGGTCCTAGGCTTCAACCCAGGCCTCGTGCAGAACCGTACTCCACTACTCTCCACTCTACTGTACTGTCTACTGTGTTCCTGCCTCAGGCCAGCAGACTCCTCGGGGGGGCGTGTCTTTCTGCCTGACTCCGCCCACCTGCTGTGCCTGTCTAACTCTGAGGGAGTCAATCAGGTCTTTGTGGTTGACTGGTGGTACCTTTCTAGTGTGGGGGGTGTGTATGTGGTGAGTGTAGTGACCTGTGACCCCTGGGGTCCAGGGAGTCACATTCCCCCTTGATTTAATGCAGACCGTTCGCGGGCTGCCCGTCCACACCGGTTTTTATTTTTTTTCTGAAAGATAAATAACAGGTGAAACATTCAAAAGCATTTTTTTCATTTCTTCTCTTGCGGGAGGCACATTACTTGAACCGTTGCAAACGGGAAAACATTTTTAATAACATTAACGGGTCCTTTCGCTTTCCCACCTAAGCAACCTGAACCTTGATGCTGCCCCTAAGAAACAGGCAGCACCCCTTTTCCCCAGTCCGGAAAACGGGAACTGGCCCAGGCCACCCAAGCGGGAAAGGGTACGGTGATACGCACCCGGCAGTCATTCAGAGGCCCCACGTGTGGGGGGTGTGTATGTGGTGAGTGTAGTGACCTGTGACCCCTGCGGTCCAGGGAGTCACATTCCACCTTGGTTTAATGCAGACCATTGGCGGGCTGCCCGTCCACACCGGTTTTTATTTTTTTTCTGAAAGATAAATAACAGGTAAAACATTCAAAAGCATTTTTTTCATTTCTTCCCTTGCGGGAGGCACATTACTTGAACAGTTGCAAACGGGAAACATTTTTAATAACATTAACGGGAACGGGTACATCCGCTTTCCCACCCAAGCAACCTGAACCTTGATGCTGCCCCTAAGAAATAGGCAGCACCCCTTTTCCCCAGTCCGGAAAACGGGAACTGGCCCAGGCCACCCAAGCGGGAACGGGTACGGTGCTACGCACCCGGCAGTCCTTCAGAGGTCCAACGTCCAAGGGGACCCCTGACCCGGAGGATGGTCACCGGTCCTGGTGGTGACCAGACCCCAGCCTGCTCTGCTGCGGGTTCTTCCTCCAACCAGCCTCTCCGGAGACTGGCAGTTGCGGGAAGGGGCAGTTGGGGGACCATTTACAAACCCAATAGTTTTTGGGTGGCTTGCATGTTCTCAGCCTTGTCTTTGGGGGGGGGGGAAATGGTGACATCAGTCCCAACGAGGACGGGCACTTCAGCAGCCAACGGGCTACCACAAAATAAACTTGTTGGTCCCAATGGGGACTGTAACTGTTGACAACGGGAGTCCGCTGCCCTACTTTAAGTCTTCTTCATATTCCTCCTCCAGCTCCACATCGGGGCTGTATGGCGGGGGAGGGGACTGGGGCCGCCTAGGAACACTGCGGCTCGCCCTTCTTCTGACATCCAGGGCGAACCAGACCCTCTCCCCGCAGTGGCGGGTGTATGAGATCAGCTCACCGGCTTTCAGGTCACGATCCTGGTGACCCAGGGGAAGATGGTGGTACACATCCCTTCTGGAGAAGACCTCGGCCTCCAGGCCCAGTTCGTATATGAACCCCCATCCACGCCGGGGGCACAACCGCCGGACCTGGCCCTCGCAGGTCTGGCTCCGCACCCGGTATGTTGCATTCCGGAGGTTCTCTTTTTCCCGGATGGTGCGGGCCAGTACTGCGGCCTTCTCTTTTTCACGGGCCTCAATCTCCCGGCCCGTCTGGTTCAGCTGCCGCTCCCAGTTTGGGGTTTCCGCATGCTCCATCTGCGCGGGGGTCGGGCCCAGTCGGCGCTCCCCGATGCTGGCTACAACCAGCACCATCGGTGTTGGGGAGCCCCGCTGTGTTGCGGCCTGTCTTGCTGCCTTGCAGCGACATCCCTCCGCTGCCTCAGCCGAGGCCTGGAACTTGGGAGCGGCCAGCCTTACCTTCCGGGCCTCATTCCGGTCAGCGTCCATCATTCCTCCGGCCGGGCGGGCTGCCGGGGCCTCTTCGGGTGTGGTCGCTTCCGGGACCTGCGGTACCTCGCGGGGAACGGGCACCTTCCAGTGCAACGGAATCGGTGCCGACCAGGCAAGCGGCCATCCGCGGGACGCCCTCGCGGGCAGGTACGGTGGAACCCGCTGCCGGTGTCGGGGGCAATGGACCGATCGGTGGAGCAACAGCGACCGGTACCGGCGGTGGGGGACACAGCAGGGTGAGCGGGAGCAGACCGGGCCCCTTGGCAGCAGTAGCCGTTCCCTCTGGGACGTAGGGACGTAGGAGGCTTACCCGCTCCTCCAACACTGCCTCCACCTCACGTGCCTGCACGGCTGCAGCTACCTCCTCCATCTCGGCCACCCATCCTTCCACGAGGAGCTGGACTTGGGCCTGCAGATGGCGTCTCATCTGCGCTGTCCGGGCTTCCACCCACGCCACTGTTCCGGGCGAGGGCTCCGGGGCCTCAGACTTGCTGGACGGGGCGGACATGTTTCTTGCTTGGGATCCAGGAACAAGACGGGTGCAGAGTCCTGGCGTCTCTGCTTCTTATCCCCGAGATCACATGAGGCCAGCTCCTCGCCCGCCCCCCTTGGTTTTTCAACAGCACTTCTCCCTTTGGGGGTGGGGCTTCACTTTCGCGCCTCCACTGCTCGGGGAAGACGACTCGAGCTGGAAACTTTCGCGTCCAAGATGGCGGATCTTCAGATTTTTCAGCGAGACGCCGCTGACGGGTATCACAAGGCGCACTTCTACTGGTAAGTAGACTGGTTCTATCCTGTTCACAGCGCCAGAAGAGTCGATGTGTACCGCCCCGCGGCCTCGGCTGCGACCGCCGAGCCGCCCGGATCCGTGCTCGCACTGCGGGCGGTTTCTCGAGCCTCTCACAGACCCGGGGGTCACGTCGCTCTGCAAGGGGGGGTTGGCGCTACGCGCGGGGGAATGCGGGTGTTTGGTTTTGGGATGATTGTTCGTGACACCACCCACGGGTTGTGGTGATGGTGGACACCACCGCTGCGGTGAAGGTATGGGGACTCCCGGGAGCGGTGTAGTGGCGCAGCTAGGTGTTGACCCCTCCGTGGGTAGGGGATGTTGGTCCCGGGGCTGGGGTGCAGGGCGCAGCGTTGCAGTGCGGCGTGGTGCGGTGCCGAATGGCACTCGTGTACTCATGATTAAACCACACAGAGTCACTGGTAAACCAAACGGAGGGATGAACGGGGCCCGCAGCCGGCTGCAGCTTTCTAGTCGGGTTGGCAATGTCCGCCTTTCTCCTGCACCTGTGTTTGTAGTGTGACCACTGTGCCTGGGCACTGGTAGTCCACTCCCCGGTGTGTATGTGTCATAGGAGCCCCTTTTGCCCGCAGACGCTGGCCCTACGATCTCTGGCGGTGGCTCTTATCCGGACGGATTGGGCTGTTGCCTTCAATCGGGACTTTGGTGGGAATGAACCCCTGAGGTCCAGACCGCAATAAGTTAATCTGACTATGGTGGTGGCATATAGCCTAGTTCGAGGTCTGAGTACCCTGCCTGGTGCTCCGGTATCCTGTTGGCTCCCCGGTTCGGTTCCGGCGGGCCGCTACCCTTTCCCGGTCCCCCACGGTTCCACTGGTCGTATTCCCGTTCTCCTGCAGGCAACCATTGCCGTCTGCCTGCCTGACTGTTTGGGGGGAGGGTCCTAGGCTTCAACCCAGGCCTCGTGCAGAACCGTACTCCACTACTCTCCACTCTACTGTACTGTCTACTGTGTTCCTGCCTCAGGCCAGCAGACTCCTCGGGGGGGCGTGTCTTTCTGCCTGACTCCGCCCACCTGCTGTGCCTGTCTAACTCTGAGGGAGTCAATCAGGTCTTTGTGGTTGACTGGTGGTACCTTTCTAGTGTGGGGGGTGTGTATGTGGTGAGTGTAGTGACCTGTGACCCCTGGGGTCCAGGGAGTCACATTCCCCCTTGATTTAATGCAGACCGTTCGCGGGCTGCCCGTCCACACCGGTTTTTATTTTTTTTCTGAAAGATAAATAACAGGTGAAACATTCAAAAGCATTTTTTTCATTTCTTCCCTTGCGGGAGGCACATTACTTGAACCGTTGCAAACGGGAAAACATTTTTAATAACATTAACGGGTCCTTTCGCTTTCCCACCTAAGCAACCTGAACCTTGATGCTGCCCCTAAGAAACAGGCAGCACCCCTTTTCCCCAGTCCGGAAAATGGGAACTGGCCCAGGCCACCCAAGCGGGAAAGGGTACGGTGATACGCACCCGGTAGTCATTCAGAGGCCCCACGTGTGGGGGGTGTGTATGTGGTGAGTGTAGTGACCTGTGACCCCTGCGGTCCAGGGAGTCACATTCCACCTTGGTTTAATGCAGACCATTGGCGGGCTGCCCGTCCACACCGGTTTTTATTTTTTTTCTGAAAGATAAATAACAGGTGAAACATTCAAAAGCATTTTTTTCATTTCTTCCCTTGCGGGAGGCACATTACTTGAACAGTTGCAAACGGGAAACATTTTTAATAACATTAACGGGAACGGGTACATCCGCTTTCCCACCCAAGCAACCTGAACCTTGATGCTGCCCCTAAGAAATAGGCAGCACCCCTTTTCCCCAGTCCGGAAAACGGGAACTGGCCCAGGCCACCCAAGCGGGAAAGGGTACGGTGATACGCACCCGGCAGTCATTCAGAGGCCCCACGTCCAAGGGGACCCCTGACCCGGAGGATGGTCACCGGTCCTGATGGTGACCGGACCCCAGCCTTCTCTGCTGTGGGTCCTTCCTCCAACCAGCCTCTCCGGGGACTGGCAATTGCGGGGAGGGGCAGTTGGGGACTATTTACAAACCCAATAGTTTAGGTGGCTTGCGAGTTCTCAGCCCTGTCTTTAGGGAAAAGGGGACAGCATCAGTCCCAACGGGGACAGGCACTTCAGCAGCCAACGGGCTACCACAAACACTTTAGGTCCCAACGGGGACTGTCACTGTCAACAACGGGAGTCCGCTGCCTTACCTTTCATCATGAGAAGGTGGTGGGGAGGCTCGGACGTGCAGCTGAGCACCCAGGCACGCCCTCCTTATGCCCGGGGCTTGCACAGAGATTTGGGACATCTGGGATTCACGGGTCCCACCGTAAACGGGTCCTGCCTCCTGGCGGGCCAGCGGGTCTGGGAAGGTTTAATCTTGCAGGGGCGTTTTCCCCGAGGCGGGCCTCTCGCTCACCCGCACCACGGCTGCCATCTCTTGTATCTCCTGTTTCCAGCCTAGAGCCTGCTGCATCGACTCGACCAGGACCTGGATACAGAACTGCGCCAACTTTCTTTCCAGCCACATCGCCGTTCCCGGCGGCAACTGGCCCCATGCCGCCTCAGCTTCAGCGTCTTGGGTGGGGGGCCGCTTCTGCGGCCCACGCGGAAACTGTAGCTTCTCCTTTGCAGCTGGCGGTCTTCCCTGCAGGCGGGTCTCCTCGGGCCAGGACCACGGCCTCCGCTGCCGGTGGAGACATCGGCGGTCTGGGCGGGGAAGTAGCGGCGGCCGGCGCGGGCACCGGGAGAGACCGTATAGAGGCCGGGGGCAGACCGGGTCCCTCAGCCGCAGCGGCCGGTGCCTCAGGGACATAGGGGCTTTGGTCACCTACCCGCTCCTCAAGAATGGTCTCCACTTCGTACAACCACGCGACTGTAACCAGCTCCCCCACCTCGGCCGTCCATCGGTCCATCAGGCGGCGCATTTACTCTTGGATGCAGCGACACAGCAGCATCGTCTGGGCCTCCAGCCACGCCGATGTTCCGGGCGCGGTCTCCGGGGCTTCGGGCTTGCCGGACGGGGTGGACATGTTTCTTGCTCGGGATCCAGGAACAAGATGGGTGCAGAGTCCTGGCATCCCTGCTTCTTATCCCCGGGATCACATGAGGCCAGCTCCTCGCCCGCCCCCCTTGGTTTTTCTACAGCACTTCTTTCTTTGGGGGCGGGGCTTCACTTTTGCGCCTTCACTGCTCGGGGAAGACGACTCGAGCTGGAAACTTTCGCGCCCAAGATGGCGGATCTTCAGATTTTTCAGCGGGACGCCGCTGACTGGAACCACAAGGCACACTTCTACTGGTAAGTAGACTGGTTCTATCCTGTTCGTGACGCCAGAAGAGTCAATCTGTACCACCCCGTGGCCTCGGCTGCAACCGCCGAGCCGCTCAGATCCGTGCTCGCACTGCGGGCAGTGGCTTGAGCCTCTTGCGGACCCAGGGGTCACGTCGCTCTGCAAGGGGGGGTTGGCGCTACGCGCGGGGGAATGCGGGTGTTTGGTTTTGGGATGATTGTTCGTGATGCCACCTACGGGTTGTGGTGATGGTGGACACCACCGCTGCGGTGAAGGTACGGGGACTATCATGAGCGGTGTAGTGGCGCAGCTAGGTGTTGACCCCTCCGTGGGTAGGGGATGTTGGTCCCGGAGCCCGATTGGGCGAGGGCCGGGGTGCAGGGCGCAGAGTTGCGGTGCGGTGCGGTGCCAGATGGCACTGGTGTACAGCCGGCTGCAGCTTCCTAGTCGGGTTGGCAATGTCCGCCTTTCTCCTGCACCTGAGTTTGTAGTGTGACCACTGTGCCTGGGCACTGGTAGTCCACTCCCCGGTGTGTATGTGTCGTAGGAGCCCCTTTTGCCCGCAGACGCTGGCCTTTGGATCTCTGGCCTCTGGCGGTGACTCTTATCCAGACGGGTTGGGCTGTTGCCTTCAATCGGGACTTTGGTGGGAATGAAACCCTGAGGTCCAGACCGCAATCAGTTAATCTGACTATGGTGGTGGCATATAGCCTATTTTGGGGTCTGAGTACCCTTCCTTGTGCTCCGGTATCCTGTTGGCTCCCCGGTTCGGTTCCGGCGGGCTGCTACCCTGTCCCGGTCCCTCACAGTTCCACCGGTCGTATTCCCGGTCTCCTGCAGGCGGCCACTGCCGTCTGCCTGCCTGACTGTTTTGGGGGAGGTCCTAGGCTTCAACCCAGGCCCCGCGCAGAACCGTACTCCACTACTCTCCATTCTACTGTACTGAACTGTCTACTGTGTTCCTGCCTCAGGCGAGCAGACTCCTCGGGGGGCGTGTCTTTCTGCCTGTCTCCGCCCACCTGATGTGCCTGTCTAACTTTGAGGGAGGCAATCAGGTCTTTGTGGTTGACTGATGGTACCTTTCTAGTGTGGGGGGTGTGTATGTGGTGAGTGTAGTGACCTGTGACCCCTGGGGTCCAGGGCGTCACAAGTACACAAACCCTCCCTGCGGTCGCTATCCCCTGCACCGAGTCACTGGGCCACATTCCCTACCCCTGAGGGGTTAACAACTTGCTGCACAACATCTCCCCCAGGTGTCCTGCAAAAGCAGCGGTGGTGTCACACCTCACCACACACCATGGGTGGCGTCACAAACTTATTACGGCCTAGTCCGTACATCTACGTCCCCCCCCCAATTTATTCAGCGTGTCTGTGAGACCCCCGGGTCCGGAGACCCTCGAGCCACCACCCCTGAAGGCTCGGACCTGAGCAGCGCCGGCTGCTGGCACCGGGACGGCACACCCCGAAACTTGGCGTCACGAACTGGATACTTACCCATCCACATACTTTGTGGAAGTGCGCCTTGTATTGGACAGTCAGCGGTGATCCGTTGCGAAATTTTTAGAAGTCACCATCTTTGCCGCCATTTTGGGTGCGAAAACTACAGCCCAGCGTCTTCTTCCCCGAGAAAAGGGCGCAAAAGCCTAAGCCCCGCCCCCTGGGAACATGGTTGGAAGGTGAACCCCAAGGTCGTAAAACAAAACTAACAGGCCGCAGAAAGAAGTGCCGGCAAAAGACCAAGGGGGAGGGGGGGTGGGTGAAGATTCTGCAACATGTGACAGAGCAGATAAAGGGCAGGGACTCCAGGACCCTGCCACCCTTCTTGTTCCTGGATACCACCGACTGTGCAGCATGGCCGACCCGTCTGGCAAGCCCGCAGTGCAGGAGCCCGTGCCTGGAACAGCCGACTGGGTAAAAGCCAAGATGGAGCGAATGTGCCACCGGATCCAGGCACAGGCAAGTTGTCTGCTCAAGAGATGGACGGCCGAGATGGCGGAGTTGGTCGCAGCCGTTCGGGCCCGTGAAGTGCAGGCAGCCTCGGAGGAGCGGGTAAGCAACCCACGCCCCTATGTCCTCCAGGGACCGGCCGACCAGGCTGAGGGACTCGGTTTGCCCCTGCCCGCCACGCTGCCTCCCTCGCCGCCCGTACCTGTTGCTGACACCCCGCTTGGTCCGATGCCACAAACACCGGCAGCGGTACCCGTTCCGTCGGCCCGCGAGGACCAGCCAGCGGAAGCCGCCAGCATCATGCCCGTCACCGCCCCGTCACCAATACCGGCTCCACGCCAGACCAGCGCCCGGAAGGTGCCCCGTCTAGCCTTGGACCCGACAGTGATCCCGGTCCCGGAAGAAGCCGCGCCCGAGATGACAACGGCCCCCGGAAGTCTGCCCGGCCACAGCGGAGGCGGTCCCCGACCGGAAGCCAGCACAGCCAGGTTCCCGGCCTCGGCTGAGGCGCAGCAGGGATGCAGCTGCAAGGCAGCTAAGTGGGCCACGTCACAGCGAAGTCCCCCATTGCTGAAGGTGCCGGTCATAGCCAGCACGGAGGGACTCCGGCTGGGCCCGGCCCCCGCGCAGGTTGAACTGGAGCAGGCAGCTGATGCTCCGTACTGGGAGCGGCAGAGGCGCCAGCTGGGTAAAGAGATCGCCGCTCGAGAAAAACGGAAGGCGGAGGTCCTGACCCATACCTATACGGAAAAAGACCACCCGAGGAATGCCACTTTCCAGGTGAGGAGCCCGACGTATGAAGACCAGGTCCGGCATTTTAACCTTCAAAAGGGGTGGGGGTTTATATACGAGCCGGGCATGGAGGCCGAAATATTCGTGTCCCGGAGGGACGTTGCCCCTCACCTGCCTGTTGGCCACCCCAACCGGGACCTGGAGCCCAGCACTGCGGAGAGAGGGGGTGGTTTGCCCTTGACGTCAAGAGGAGGGTGAGAATGGGCGCCAAGCTGCACTCCCACCCCTCTCCGCCATTCTCCAGTCCCTAGTATGAAGATTAAGATGTTTTGGTAGCAGTTCCCGGCTACCTTCAGTTAAAGTCCCCGTTGGGACCGTGTGTGCTTTAAAGTTCCCGTTAACAAGTTAAAAAGACAATGGCCGTGAACTTGCAGGCCAGCCCATAAACTTTTGGGCATTGTAAATAACCCCGACCTACCTTCTCACCATGCCGCAGTCTCTGAAGAGGCTGATTGGAGGATGGGCCTGCGGTAGAGTCGGCCGAGGCCCTGTCACCACCGAAACCGGTGACTAACCTCCGGGTCAGGGGTCCCCTGGACGTGGGGTCCCTGAAAAAGACTGCCGGGAAAGGAACTTTTTACCCGGCCCGTTTGGGCAACACCCGGACCTACCCTGGACTTGGTCAAAAGGTGCCAACCTGTGTTTTAGAGGTGGCTCCAGGGCTAGGTTGTTTAGGGTGGGTGAGGTGAGAAGGACCCAGTCCGTCCTGTCCCGGTTTTTATATGTGCAACGTTTAAGGAAAATGCCTCCCATAAGGGAAGAAAACCAAATATGCTTATTATAAATATGTTATTATAATTGTAAACTGTTTTATCCTTTTATCTTTTTCCAGTTAATAAATGGTGGTGGTCGGACAGCCCGCGGATGGTCTGTATTAAACCAAGGGGGAATGTGACGTCCTAGCAAAACCAGGTAGTCACAGTTAGGCCCCTGCATAACACCGTTCCCTCACTAGGAAACACACAGCCGACCAGAAACCCTAGTCACCCCCCTTAGGGACAGATAGACACACCAGTGGGCGTGACCAGGCGGTTGGAACACGCCAACCCAGGGGTCTAGACAGCTCGGGGTGGGAAAACAAAGAGAAAGTGTTGAGAGTTCAATTTGAGAGGAGGGAGGGGTGGAGCTAAGTGTAGCTCCAGCAGTCAAGTTCAAGTTGAACGGTACCAGGGTAGGAGCCCTGGTGCCACTGGCTAGGAGGCAGACGGTGGTCTCCGTCAGCAGGAGACAGGAAGACTGCTCGGCAGAACCGTGGTGGACTGGGACAGGGTTGTAGCCCGCCGGTACCGACACGGGGAACCGACCCGGAAACCGTAGCACAAGGGGGGTACTCGGACCCTGAAGCCAGAAACCGGAACCAAGCGGACTGGTTAATTTACCGATTGAGGCCAGGACTAGAAGTCCTGTCCCACCTAAAGTCCCTCATAGAAGACAACAGCCCACTGATAGGGATAAGAGGTCACCGCCAGGGCCCATAGATCCCACGGGCCAGCGTCTGCGGGCACGGCTCCTTAGGCCACATCCAGCCGGGAGCAGACTCCTGAGTTGCACACTAGGAAGTCCACCTTACACAAAGCAGTGCAGGAAAAAGGATAAAGATCACCAGCCGGGTGGGGGACCCAAATGCAACCGGCCGCTGCACTGGCCACCATCACCTTGGTTTACCAGAGACTTGTGTAGTTTATTGACAGTGAGTATGTACCGCCCCGCGGCCTTGGCTGCGACCCCCGAGCCGCTCGGATCCGTGCTCGCACTGCGGGCGGTGTCTCGAGCCTCTCATGGACCCGGGGGTCACCGGCCACCATCACCTTGGTTTACCAGAGACTTGTGTGGTTTATTCACAGTGAGTACACAAACACTCCCTGCGGTCGCTATCCCCTGCATCGAGTCACCGGGTCACAGGACCACCATCCCTACCCACGGAGGGGTTAACAACTTGCTGCACAACATCTCCCCCGGGTGCCCTGCAACAGCAGCGGTGGTGTCCCACCTCACCACACACCGTGGGTGGCGTCACGAACTTATTACGGCCCAGTCTGTACATCTACGTCCCCCCCATTTATTCGGCGTTTCCGCAAGACCCCCGGGTCCGGAGACCCTCGAGCCACCACCCCAGAAGGCTCGGACCCGAGCAGCGCCGGCTGCCGGCACGGGGGTGGCACATTTACCAGGAAAATCCTATATCAATTCCAATACAGGGTCACTTCTGCAGAGTTTCTACTGTTTTGACACCTCACGGGCTCTGAAAATGTGACATGTTGTCTGCAAACCATTCCATATAAATCTGTGCTCCAAGACGTCACTCCTTCCATTTGAAGCTCGGCAGTGTGTCCAAACAATAGTTTTCCACCATATGTGGGACACAAGTGTGCTTAGGAGGAATTGCTCAAGAGATTTCGGGGTCCATTTTCTCCTGTTACCCTTGTTAAAATAAAAATTTGGGGGCTAAAGCAACATTTTTGTGGGAAAAAAGTTGATTTTTCTTATATTTTCACGACTCAGCCTTATAAAATTTTGTGAAGAACCTGGGAGTTCAAGGTATTCACCACACCTCTAGATAAATTCTTTGATGGGTGTGGTTTCCAAAATGAGGTCACTTGAGGGGTTTTTCTCTGTTTAGGCACATCAAGGGCTCTGCAAATGCGACATGGCACAAACAAACAATTCCATCAAAGTTTGCGATATAAAACATCACTCCTTCCTTTTGGAGCTCGGCAGTGAGCTCAAACAGTAGTTTTGTATACCTTGAGGGTTGCAGTTTTTATAATGGAATCCCTTTAAGGGGATTTTCCAATATATAGACCCCTGAAATTCACTTCAAAATGGAATAAGTCCCTAACAACTAAGTTTTATACATTGCACGTAAGCAATTAAATTTCCTGCTAAACTTTTCACCCTTTCAACAGGAAAAAAAGGATGTTTTAACATTATATTGACATCGCTGACATAAGGTAAATGTTATTTATTAACTTTTTTTGTGTAGTATATCAGTTTGGTTTATGGGAATCAACATTCTAATTTTATTATAAAATTTCCCAAATTTGTAAAAAAGCAAAACATTGATTTAAATTTATTAGTAACAGAAAGTACAACATGTCAGGAAAAACATTTGTCAGAATAATTGCAATATGTTGAAGTATTCACATAAAATGAAATATGTCAGATTTAAAAAAAATTGGGCTTGGTCACTAAACGGTTATAATTGTTTCTTCCCAGTGTGAGTTCTCTGATGTCTCACAAGTTGTGGTCGAGTTGTAAAAGATTTCGAACATTCTGAACATGAAACCGGCTTCTCTCCTGTGTGAATTCTCTCATGTGTAACAAGATCAGATTTCTGAATAAAGCATTTCTCACATTCTGAGCATGAAAATGGCTTCTCTTCTGTATGAATTCTCCTATGTGTAACAAGTTCAGATTTCATTATAAAACATTTCTCACATTCTGAGCATGAAAATGGCTTCTCTGCTGTGTGAATTTTCTCATGTTTAACAAGATTAGATTTGTGTGCAAAACATTTTTCACATTCTGAACATGAAAATGGCTTCTCTCCTGTGTGAATTCTTACATGTGTAACAAGATGAGATTTCGTTATAAAACATTTCTCACATTCTGAGCATGAAAATGGCTTCTCTCCTGTGTGAATTCTTACATGTGTAACAAGTTCAGATTTCGTTATAAAACATTTCTCACATTCTGAGCATGAAAATGGCTTCTCTCCTGTGTGATTTCTCTCATGTATAACAAGAGATGATTTCTCTGTAAAACATTTTCCACATTCTGAACATGAAAATGGCTTCTCTCCTGTGTGAATCCTCTCATGTGTAACAAGATGACATTTCTTAGTAAAGTATTTCTCACATTCTGAGCATGAAAATGGCTTTTGTCCTATGTGAATTCTCTCATGTAACACAAGTTCACATTTCGTAATAAAACATTTCTCACATTCTGAGCATGAAAATGGCTTCTCTCCTGTGTGAATTTTCTCATGTTTAACAAGATTAGATTTCTGTGCAAAACATTTTCCACATTCTGAACATGAAAATGGTTTTACTCCTGTGTGAATTCTCTCATGTGTAACAAGAGTTGATTTATTTCTAAAGCATTTCCCACATTCTGAACATAATAATGGAGTCTTGCTTGTGGGAGCTCTTTTATTTTCCACACTTCTCTTGTGACTTTTTTTTTTCCTAACAGTCTGTGATGAATTGGGAGATAGTACTTTAAAAGGATCAGGTGATAGATCTTTGGTGTGACGTGCTGAGATGTTGGCATGCTCTTCATATGTATCTTGGGCAATGTTACAATCATCAGCTTTAACATCAGAATATGCGGGACGTCTTTTGGAGCTTCTGGTGCGGTCATCTGCCAAGAATAAAACTGATTTGATTTTTGACAAAAGAAAACATATTCATCTAATAATAAACATTTTATAAACGTAAAAATAAAAAATCCCATACAAATTGCAAGGTATAGTATATACTTAACAAAACACACAGGGGACAACATCCTCATATCAAGTTTCAACTATCGTATATATATATATATATATAGTAAGTCCCCTATATTGTCAGATTTCCTAATCAAGGGACATACTCCTGCGCACTATTCAAAAAATGATATGTCCAAAAACACACATGAGAGTAATAAATGTCCAACACAATTTTATTTAACAGATGCAATATACAGAATATTAAAAATAGTATACGTTACATCCGTGAAACAACCCATGAGTCACAGAGGGGTATGTGAGACAAATACAAGGAGGAGAGAAATTCCACAGGGGTGGGAACCGGGTCAGTGATGTAGAAAGTTGATAAGCAATCAGAGTGCGAGAAGATACATCCCAATCTAAAAAAAATTATTGCATATAGCCCCACTCCAACTGTAATCAAAATATTAAATTGCTGCCATATATAGTTTCAAACATAAGCATAAGTCCATACGTCCCAAGCCAGATATCTCACAGGTGTACGCGCGACATTCAGCCGAATTACGGGTGACACCTGTGAATGCTCTTTATAAGGGTGGTTCTCTGACAATACAGACAACGTGTGGTGGCCCTTGAAAAAGCACACAAAACGTGCGTCGGGCCTGGACCGTGGACAGTTTGCGCCATATTTCTTTTTTTTTCGGTATGTACTGATGTACCCTGTGTACCACACTAGAGAGATATCTGGCTTGATTTACTGAAGTACCGATACATGTTGGTATGTAGGTGTGATAGATCCCCGCCGGGACATATGCTTGAAACACTATATATGGCAGCAATTTAATATTTTGATTATAGTTTGAGTTGAGCTATATGCAATAATTTAATAATTCACGTGACTTCTGGTGGTTGCCATGGTAGCACAGGGTCATGTGATGACACCTGTAGCTAACATGAGTCACTTTCTCTTAGTGCCAGCACTGAGAGTAAGGCTATGTGCCCACGTTGCGTTGTGTCCCTGCAGAAATTTCTGCAGAGATTTGCAGCGATTTGAACATCACATGTGCGCTTCAAATCGCTGCAGAAACACTGCATACTGAATGCAGTGAAAAAGCCAATTTTCATGCGCTCTGGATGCAGCCCCCACCATAGAAAGAGCGGGACCTGCATCCAAAGCACACGGAATAAGTGACATGTTGCTTTTTAGAACGCAGCGATTTGGCAGCATGCAAAACGCTGCGTTCTAAAATGCAACGTACGCATGGATTATGCACAATCTTCATAGAATGTGCTGGGGATGCAGGACACATGCAGTTACGCTGCAGTGCAATATGCAGCGTAACTGCATGCAATACGCACACGTGGGCACAGAGCCTTAAGCAGCATATCTGCAGTTCTCAGTTCTGTAGCTGAGATCTACAGATATGGAGGAGCAATCAGATTGTTGATCCATATAGCCCCCTAGGAGGAATAGTAAAATAAAAAATAAAAAAAAGTAAAAAAAAAAGTTTTAAAAAAAAAATAAAAATCCTAACAGTTCAAATCACCCCCTTTTCACCCCATTGAAAATTAAAGGGTTATAAAAATAAAAAATATACACATATTTGGTATCGCCACGTTCAGAAATGCCTGATCTATCAAAATGTAAAATCAATTAATCTGATTGCTAAACGGCGTAGTGGCAAAAAATTCCAAACGCCAAAAGTACGTTTTTTGATCGCTGCAAGTTTTGCGCGAAATGCAATAAGAGGTGATCAAAACGTAGCATCTGCGCAAAAATGATACCATTAGAAACGTCAGATTGAGACACAAAAAATAAACTGAGATCCCAAAAAATGAGAATGCTACGGGTTTTGGAAAATGGCGCAAAACGTGTGCCACTTTTTTTGTGAATTGTTTAACCCCTTAGATACAAGTAAACCTATACATGTTTGGTGTCTACAAACTCGCACCGACCTCAGGCATCACAGCGACACGTCAGTTTTACCATATAGTGAACATGGTGAATAAAATGTCCCAAAAACTATTGTGCTATCACACTTTTTTTGCAGTTTTTCCACACTTGGAATTTTTTTTGCTGTTTTCCAGTACACTGAATGGTAAAACTTATGGTTTCATTTAAAAGTACAACTCGTCCCGCAAAAAACAAGCCTCCATATGGCAAGATTGACAGAAAAATAAAAAAGTTACGGGCTCTCGGAAGAAGGGGAGCAAAAAAACAAACAAAAAAAAAACGGAAAATGCCATGGGGCTGAAGGGGGTTAAAAGATAGTAATTGGGATTGGTCTATGATAGGGCAGGATTGCTGTTTGTTGCACACCACATGATTTAGTAATCTGTGTCATGGCTTTACATGCTATTATTAAGTACATGTAAAGCACGGGATTGTGGGAGACAGAACACGGGGGAAGAGAGAGCACAAGAAGAGGGAAGAGAGAGCATGGGAGGGGGGGGGAAGAGAGCGCATGCACTGCACTGCTCTCCCAGCCAATGGTGAACATTCTGTTCTTCATTGATTGGGACAGTGAGTATGGATCGATGTGGGACCCCCTTATTGGATTACACTGGACCAGATTTGATTGTTCTTTCTAATAAATTGGTTTGTGTTGGGGAGTGTTTTTTCAAATACAAATTTTTTTCTTGTCTTTTTTTTTGGAACTGACTGGGTATCTGATAGACGCCATGACATCACTAATGCCAGGGCTTGATGCCAGGTGACATTACACATCTGGTATCAACCCCATATATTACCCCGTTTGCCACCGCACAAGGGCAACGTGATGAGCCAGGCTAAAGCGCCAGGATTGGTGCATCTAATGGATGCGCCACTTCTGGGGCAGCTGCAGCCTGCTATTTTTAGGCTGGGAGTGTCCTATAATGGTGGACCGCCCTAGTCTGAGAATATCAGACCACAGCTGTCCGCTTTACCTTGGCTGGTGGTCCCATTTGGGGAGACCCCACGTTTTTTTTTTAATTATTTAGTTAATTTAAAATAACAGCGTGGGGTGCTCTCTGTTTAGGATTACCAGCCAAGGTGAAGCTGCCAGCTGTAGTCTGCAGGCTGCAGCTGTCTGCTTTACCTGTGCTGGCTACAAAAGATAGGGGGACCCCACGTGTTTTTTTTTAATTATTTATTTTTTAGCTAAATACAAGGCTAAACACCCTTTAGTGCCACATGAAAGCCACTAAAGGGTGCAAGATTACAAAATATAGGGGAGTGGGACATTATAGATGTCTTTCTCATCTATTATCCATCTATCCCTCTATTTATCCCTTCATTCATCCATCCCTCCATTCATTCATTCATCTCTCTATTTATCCCTCTAGCTATCTCTCTGTCTCTATCTATATCTATCCCTCTATCTATATCTATCCAACTATTTATCTATCTAGCTGAATTTGTTTTGCAGTACACAATGAGGGTATGTGCACACGTTGCTTTTTTTTCCGCGCGGAAAAAAACGCACCCTCTGGCAGAGGGGAGAATAGTAAACAATGCTTTTTGAGAAACAACGCATCGAAAACGCATGCGTTTTTCATGCGTTTTTTTAGGTGCGTTTTTTAAGACTTGTCAGTGTTAATAAAGTTGGTTGAACACAGACCTTTGGAAAAAAAAACCTGTGATGTCATTTCCTTCCCCACATTCTGTTTGGATAAATGGGAGGGCTTGGAATGGAAGGAGCACCATTTGAATTTTGGAAAAGTTGAAATAAACTTTGCGCACCATGTCACATTAGCAGAGCCCCTTGGGTACCTATATGTCAGAAAACCCCCACAAGTGACCCCATTTTGGAATCTGCACCCCTCAAGGATTTTATTCAGGAGTATATTAAGCATTTTGAATCCACAGCTACTTCACCCAAAATGTTGCTGTAGCAACAATATTCTCACTTTTAGGCCCGTTTCACACGTCAGTGAAAAACACTGACGTTTTTCACTGGCGTGTAAAACACGCACATGTCCCTCCGTGTGCCGTGAATCACGGCACACATGGGTTGTCTAAGTGCAATACGGGCTCCGTTCTCCGTGGCCCGTGATTGCACTTAGAGATTAACTCACCTGTGCCCGCTCCCACTCTCCATGGTGCTGATCGCTCCCGCGGTGCAGCATCCGGCCGGCCTTGACCCCCGCAGCAGCTGCTTCCAGGTCGGCTGTGTCGCACATCATGAATATGCGCGACAATAATGAGCCGGCTCAGAAGCAGCAGGGAGAACGGGCTGCAGAGGACATCGCTGGACGCCGGGTGAGTTAAAATGATTTTTATTTTAAAAGCACGTTTTTTTCTGGCACGTGTTTCACGGACCACACCACTGCGTGGTCCGTGGAACATCAGTGATGCCAGAAAAAAATGGACATGTCTCCGTGCGGCAATCACGCACACGCGGGTACGCCGCACGGAGACACGTGCAGTGAAAAATCACTGACGTGTGAGCAGACCCATTCATTTTAATGGGTCTGCGTATGTCAGTGATTCTGGTACGTTTAAAAAAAAAAGCACAAACGTACCAGAATCACTGACGTGTGAAAGAGGCCTAAGGCTATGTGGCCATGATCCAGCGACACGGCGTCTAGTACACAGTGTCAGCCTTCCTGCAGAGATGTGAGTGTTGTCCACGGGAGAACGCAGCTGCCCATGCCCACGATTTGGGTTCAGGCTGCTGTGGAGCTCTATGCTACCTGCAGAGAACACTCATCTCCGCAGCATAAATTGACATGCTGAGGCTCGGGAAGCTGCGCCACCGGTCGGTTTATGCTGCGGAGAAGAGAAGCACAGTGGGCATGAGATTTCTAAAAATCCTTCCACTGTGCTTCTACTGCACAACGCAGCGTCATGGACGCAGGGAAAACAATCTGCGCCCAAAACGCTGCAAACCCCGATTGTGGGCATCCAGCCTAAAAAGCGTCAATGGAGGTCAAATATATATACAACGTCCCACCCCCCCTGCATATTCTAAGCTGGCACCTTTAGTACCTTTCATGTGGCACTAAAGGGTGCCTAGCCTAGTTTTTATCACAAAAACAAAAAAAAAAATGGCGTGGGGTCCCCCCTATTTTTGATAGCCAGTCAGGGTAAAGCAGACAGCTGTAGCCTGCAAACCACAGCTGGCAGCTTCATCTTGTCTGGTGATCAATTTGGAGGGCTCCCCAGGTTTTTTTTTTTTATTTATAAATAAAAATAATAAAAAAAAAACAACATGGGGTCCCTCCAAATTAGATCACCAGCCAAGGTGAAGCTGACAGCTGGGGTCTGGTATTCTCAGGGTGGGAAGAGCCATGGTTATTGGACTCTTCCCAGCCTAAAAATAGCAGGCCACAGCCGCCCCAGAAGTGGTGCATCCATTAGATGCGCCAATCCTGGCGCTTCGCCCCAACTCATCCCGCGCCCTGGTGCGTTGGCTAACGGGGTAATAAATGGGGTTGATACCAGATGTGTAATGTCACCAAGTAATGGCATCAAGCCCAGCAATTAGTGATGTCACGGCGTCTATCAGACACCCGACATAACTAATTGACAGTAAACAAAAGCAAAAAAAGACAACAAAAAATTTTTTATTAGAAAAAACACTCCCCAAATCATTCCCTTGTTCTCCAATTTAATAAAAAAAATGGGTCCGCAGAAATCCATTTGGATGTCCCACGTCGCCTCTGGACCTTCTAGAATATGGGGGCACGTTCAGGGAACGTATCCCCCATTTTCTAGGAGGGCAGACCCTCCATTTGATGAGAGTGGGTGCAAAAATCTGCACCCACTCTCCCCGGGTCACAGCTGCAGACTGCCGAGCAGCCAGCACAGCTCACACTGAACACTGTGCTGGCTGTCAGCTGCTCTGCTCATGTGACCGGCCGGCGTCTGCTGTGAAGGAGGAGGGAGCCGCGGGGGATCAGCGCTGCGACCAGACAGGTATGTATGACACCGGGGGGAATAGGGGGTGACCGGGCAGGGCCTGGGGAACAGTTTTCTGTCGCATGTGTTATTGCACATGTGACAGAAATCATAGGAGCAGGGCGGCCGGTGCGCTACTGTGCGCGCGGCCATGTTGGATTTTCGGGAGGGGGGTCGGGGGTCGGGGCGGGCACTTTGGCGACACCGGGGGCTTTGCCAGGAAGTGAGGTCAACAGGAAACCTCTTGACCTCACTTCCAGGTAAATGCCTGCGTTCTGGCGTGCCGACAAAGCCCGCGGACCGCAACAAAAAAGCAGGTCCATGCGGTGTAGCTGCGTTCTGACCCCACATCATTGATTTCAATGGGGGAGAGAACGCAGCCACAACGCACAAAAGAAGTGACATGCTGCTTTTCTTTCCGCACCGATTTTTGGCATCCAAAACGCTGCGGAAAGAAACGCAGCGTGTGCACTGATTTTTCAGCTTTCCCATACACTTTGCTGGGAAAGCTGAACGCATGCAATTTGCCACTGAAACGCTGCAGTTCAAAACGCAGCGTTTCCGCGGTAAAAAACGCAACGTGTGCACACAGCCTGAAATGGAAATGAAAGCGACCTCACGGACCTGCATCATGCTAGTAGTGACATGGGCATGCTGCGATATTTGACAGCATGACCAAAATGTCATGTAGCTCAAGGAAAAAATAGTGTCAAGATTTTTCACAAAAATCTGCAGTAACTATATTTTATTGCAAATTATTATTATTATTATTATTTATTATTATCGCACTATTTATTGCATGGCGCTTCACAGTGCAGATAAGTGAATCCTCACATCACATGCAGCAGACACTGAGTTGTCAACAGTCAGAGTGAATGGTCATGTGACCCCTCGTATGCAATATGCACATTCCACATTCTGAGCCCAATATGTCAATTCATATAGTGACACATAGAGGAATAACAATAATAATAATTAATGAATAATAATTTTATTCATTTATATAGCGCTATTAATTCCACAGCGCTTTACATACATTGGCAACACTGTCCCCATTGGGGCTCACAATCTAGAATCCCTATCTGTAGGTGTGATGCCCTGGCAAAACCAGGTAGTCACAGATGACAGTACCCCCCCACCAAGAGTACAGGAATCGCTTCCTCCTTGGCATTACACACACCCCCACATGGTGCATATGAGCAGCCACCCCTCCCCCCCAATTAGGAGCTGAAAAGAGCAGCAGGGGAGTAGTTAAGTCAGTCGGAGGAGAGCAGCAGAGCAGTCAGGAGTGTGTCTCCTGGGCTGCAGAGAAAGTTGCAGAGCAGTCAGGGGTTGGAGCCCCTGGACTGCGGGAACAAGTCAGGCACTAGGAGGGGACCCATAGTGGATCGGGGCAGGGTAGTGGCCCGCCGGCATCTGGAACCCAGAATAGTGCAGGGAAGTCCCCCTGTTCCAACCAGAGGAGCTAAGCAGACTACAAGGTGCAGTGCAACCAAAAGAGGGCTCCTGCTCATTGCACCATGTGTGGGACCAGCACACCCCTCCAAAAGGCTCCCGGTCACCGGCAAGTTGGTTTACAGAGGACTCTGTGTTTTATGACCACACACATCAGCCTAGCTTCATCCAACACTAAGACAACCGAACTGTGAGTTTCCTGCTCCCTGTAATCCCTGCCACCACCACAACTCCCAATTGGGCCCCGGGACTACACCTACCCGTGGAGGGGGTTCCACCTTGCTGCCCCACACCACCAGTCCCAGGCACGATCCCCAGAGGCAGCGGCGGTGCTACAATCTCATCACCGCAACCCATGGGTGGCGTCATGGACAATCTCCCTTACCTAATCCCCTTTTTGTTGTGGAGCCTAGGATCATAGACCGGGTCACGCCACCGTCATACCTACAGAAGTGACCCCTTGGCCCGGATCTGAGTACCTCCTATTCCTGGGCGACACATATGTCTTTGGAGTGTGGGAGGAAACCCATGCAAACGCAGGGAGAACATACAAACTCCTTGCAGATAGTGTCCTTGGTGGGATATGAACCCAGGACCCCAGCGCTGCAAGACTGCAGTGCTAACCACTGAGCCACAGTGCCGCCGTTAGCCTAGACAAGCTATGTGCAAATATATATACACATTACTATATGACACAAAACACGCGCACACACACACACAAATATATGTACCATACATACATGGCGTATATATCTACTATAGACCCACATTGGGTGCTATATATAGTCTTCCTTACACAGTATTCATTTATCTATAAGGGGTGAGGAACATGTAACGTTTCTATGTGTCACCATTGTAGATGTGAGGTTATTGCTGTGTCAAGGATGAGAGAAGCAGGATCCCTGCTAGTGATGTGTCGGTCGCTAATGATCCGACACAAAGATCCGGCTCCCTGCTGTGACTGACAGGAGCCGGATCACCAAAGTGAGCCACTAAAATCGCTAAACGGCTCATTTCGTCGCTGAAACCCCGCCCACCCATGTCTAAACACCGCCCACTCCACAATCTCATTGGTCCCTTGTAAGTGGGCGGGGTTTAGCCGCGGGTGGACGTGGTTTCAGCGGCATCACTATAATCTTAAATATGTGTTCTCCTTGGGGTGAACACATATTTAATACGGAGCCGAGAACTATCCGAATGAGCCGGCTCTTTTTGGTGAGCGGAGTCATGGGACCCGGAACACCAAAAAGAGCCGGACTGCCCATCACTAAATTCTCTGCTCTGTAATAGTGATGTGTCGGTCGTAAACGATCCGACACAAAGATCCGGCTCCCTGCTGTGACCAACAGGAGCCGGATCACCAGTGTGAACCACTAAAATCTCGAAACGGCTCTTTTTGCCGCTGAAACCACGCCCACCTGCGGCTAAACTCCGCCTACTCAACAATCTAATTGTTCACTTGTAAGTGGGCGGGGTTTAGCCGCGGGTGGGCGGGGTTTTGCCGCCGTTACTATAATCTTAAATATGTGTTCACCTGGGGTGAACACATATTTAATAAGGAGCCGAGAATGATCTGAAAGATCCGGCTTTTTGGTGAGCGGAGCCATGGGAACCGGATCACCAAAAAGAGCCGGACTGCCCATCACTACTCTGTAATGCTGAGAGGTCAGTGCTGGGCAGAATACTGACAGCCAATGACTGTGCAGGGGGTGGGGAGGGGGCGGGGCTGGACACTGAGGCCGGGCGGGGCCAGCTCTGACTGAAGTTTGGCAACCAAGAATACAGGAAGTTATCATGTTTAGTGGAGCTGAAGGTAAACAAAGAGCTGCAGAAAATAAAGTGATAATTCAAGAGGAACAAAAGTAAAAAAACAAAAAATAACAATGTAGGGGTGATTTATATGACAATACAGCACAGATTAGCTTAAATTTTTTTTTTTGGAGTGTATGTCAGACAACTCCTTTAATTGTATAAGTGTTTTCACTTTATTTACTCCAGAATTCAATTTATGGGGTATGGGCGTTAGAGAGCAGTCTGATTGTGACAAATTAGTGAACAGCGGGTGGCTCTTGTGAGACCCCCCCACCCGGCTGTTTGTGACAAGCTTCATGCCCCACCACAATGACAAGTGGCTGCAGGGAAGATATAACTTCATTTTCTCCCAATAGACTCACTCCTAGTAAAACAGCCCAACATCATTTATATACAATTTACCTTCAAATTACCAACATATCTGTATGTAAATTTAGCTGACAGTTTTTATTTAAGAACCAAAATTTGTCTGTGTAATGGACCCTTATGTTCAGTATTTGGTTAGTGTTTTTACCTCAGTATTTGAAAGCAAAAATTAGGAGTGGAAGAGTCAGATGAAAAGTATAATAGAAACATAATAGGGCACCACTCCTGCATTTATCACCCAGTCTTGGTTTTCTTGGTTACAAGTACTGATGTAAAATAGGGATGAGTGCAGCTAATCAACAAGGTTTATTGCATGCGGAAGTTGCCTGTACACTGCTGTGAACAATAAAGAAAACAATAAATAAATGACCTGGGCTACACTAGATTTTTGATAACCAGCTAAGCTAAAGCAAGCAGCTGGGGCTGGTATTATCAGGGTGGCCTGGCTTTGGTTATTTGTTTCTCCCAGCTTGAAATAGCACACCAGAAGAGTTGCACTCATTTGAGGTGCCAATTCTTTCGCTTTGCCAGCTCTTCCCGATTGCCCTGGTGCGGTGGCAATCAGAGTAATACGTTTTGGGTTCATGTCACCTGTGAATTGACATCTGGCATCAAGCTCCAGAGTTAGTAATAGATAGGCGTCTATCAGACACCTGCATTAATACCGCAAAAGCACAAAAGCAGGAAAAAAATGTTTATGTGAATAAAAACTCCCCACATGCCTTTGTTCACCAATTTATTAATAAAAGAAATTCTGGAAGTTCCAATGTAATGAAACGTTATATCCCATGATGTCCATCAATTCCTATGGAGCTTAGTTCTGAGAACGTCTTCAAAACCAGGCTCCATAGGTCATTATCAGTCAACGGCAGCAAGGAATTTGTGACGTCACTGCTTGTGAGAAATTCCGTGCTGCCTCGTTCTGAGAACTTAGCTCCATAAGAATTTATGGGGATTTTGGGACATTACTCCATTGGATTATGGCGGAACTTTGAGGATTTCTTCTTTAATTAATAAATTGGTGAACGATGGAGTGTATATTCAAATGAACAATTGTTTTTCTGGTTGTATGTTTTCTTTAACATCATGCCTGCTGGGTTAGTAATGGGGGTGTTTGATAGATGTCTATTAATTTCTAACCCCTGGGCTTGATGGCAGCTGTCAATTCACAGCTGACATCAACCCCAAAACCATTACCTTGAATGTCACCGCATCAGGGCAATTGGGAAGAGCTGGGTGAACTGCCAGAATTGATGCATCTAATGGATGCGTCACTTCTGGGGTGACTCTGGGCTGCTAATTTCAGGCTGAGACAGGCCAAATAACCTTGGGCCCTCCCAGCCTGATAACACCAGCCTCCAGCTATCTGTTTTACTTTGGCTAGTTATCAAAAATAGGATGGAGCCCACATTTTTTTTTTAATTATTTATTTAAATAATTAAAAGTAACGGCTGGGATCCCCTCTATTTTTAATAACCAGCCATAGAAAAAGCTGACAGCTGAGGGTTGCTGCCCCCAACTGTCCACTTTAACAGTGTTGGTTATCAAAAACAGGTGGGACTGCACATCTTTTTTTTTTCTTTTTTTCCAGGCAATCACCCCCACTTTGCTTCATTTTCCTGCAACCGTAGCTCTTACTATGACAATTTTACAGCCTTTTTACAGCACACAAGTTTGGGACTACATTGACCTATATGGGGTTTGACGTTCGGGTTCCGAACCAAATTTTTTTCTTAAAGTCTGGTCAAACTCGCCAAATCCAAACATCCACAGGTTGTAAAGTAAAATACTGACCAAATGCTGAACGTGTGACTATGGCCTAAGGGTTCATTACACAAGCAAATATTGGCCTGCTACAAGCATTGATTAGGGATATGAAAGCATCTTTCTTCTCTCTTCCCATAGAGAACAGATGAAAACTGGGCAAAATGTTCATGTGATGGAGGATTCATGAGAGACAGCGAACAGCAGTATATATATGTCTGCACTAATATTATGACTTACGTGTCTATAGCCTGGGCTGTGCTTTATTAATAATGAATAGCTGGATTGCATACCCAGTGTGTGCTGTGGAAATTATGTCTATTCTTTAGTGGCTACTTCAACTGGACCACTGCCCCCCATCTTCCATGTGACAGAGTGCCGGACCTGCTCATATTGTGCCTCTCTCATTGTGAGAAATGCTCAGGAGTCAGTGTTATTGGGTTGTGTCCGTCTGACATTCTCTGCCAACTACATGCAGAGAACAAAGCTGAAGAACTATATGGGTGTGTGAGCGAGGAGAATGTGACTCTTTTCTCTATTTAGTGGTGACTCCTCACCGGGGCGGTTACCTGTAGGATCATCCTCTTTGCATCGCTCACCATCCCGCACATCACTTTCTCCTTTTGCCATTATGACTTCAGCATTGATATTCTTCAGATCTTTACTTGGATTTTAAAGCTGTGAAAGTAATAATGTAATAGTCAGAGATACAAGGAAAACTCACATGGAATGTTCTAGATGAACGCTTTTACTACTCGCTTGTGTGGCTCCTGAGCTGCGCATGGATTCCATCATCTCCACCTTCTCTATCACTAAGTGCTGCCCACAGAGTCAGTACAGCAGCGATAGAAGCAGACGTCACTGGAGCAGGGTCCAGACAAAGCGCTTTCCTATATTATTTTCTCTTCACATTTAGACACCTTATCATGGACATGACCTTCTCTGTAATGTAGGTGCGACTATTTGGGGTCATTATCAGTATATAGCTCATTATTACCCCCTGTTAAGGCTACAGATTGCACACATGCCCCCAACCAGTCCACACACCCAAGATCACGTATTATACCACCGCTTACCGAAAAGGCTGTAAGTTCCATTGCTGCACACACAATGTACTCACTGCCCACAGGCCATACACAAGTCACATGTACAATGTACATAGTCTCCGTGTCATTGGTTAATTTACTTTACATTGCTCTTTTCTAGTGATCCTTTCATTAGACCTGTGTTGTCTCTTGATCCTCCCGTTTCTTTTGATTTCTTACACCAGGCACCACCAGGTTAGATTTCTCTGTTATCACATTATTAAGATATTTCATTACAGGAACAATTTACATCTTACTTTCATTTACCATTACTTTCCATAGATATTTTCATCTTCTATACAGCTTTTTCATCTCTCCGCCATATATTTAATTCCGGGTACAGAGTCTTTTTGAGTGAGGTATGGTGCAATTTGGGCTATTATGTCAATTTTTTCTCAATCAGCTGATCTCTTTGTGTTTACATTTTCCATATAACTAGGTAAGCTGCACTCTATTTTCCTCCTAAGGCTGCTTTCACACATCCGTTTTTTGCCATCCGGCACAATCTGGCAAAAAAACTGATGCAACGGATCCGGATCAGTTTTTCTGTGTTCCTTCTGTTTTTTGACGGATCCGTTGTGCTGAGCATGCGCAGTTCAAGCCCATAGGCTTTCATTGTAACTCACGCCGCAAGCAGCGTTCCATCCGGCCGCCAGATCATGCCGGATTCGTTCTGTTTTTTACCGGATTGTGCCGCACGGCAAAAAATTGATGTGTGAAAGCAGCCTAAAGGGCACTTTACACTTTAGCGATGTCGCTGCCGATTGCACCCGCCCCCGTCGTTTGTGCGTCATGGGCAAATCACTGCCCGTAGCGCACAATATTGTTAGTCCCCGTCACATGGACTTACCTGCCTAGCGACGTTGCTGTGGCCGGCGAACCGCCTCCTTTCTAAGGGGGCGGTTCGTGCGACATCACAGCGACGTCATACGGCAGCCGTCCAATAGAAGCGGAGGGGCGGAGAGCACCTGAAAGAAAGTGACGCCCACCTCGTTGCCGGAGGACGCAGGTAAGGTGCTGTTCGTCGTTTCTTGGGTGTCACACGTAGCGATATGTGCTGCCGCAGGAATGACGAACAACCTGCATCCAGCACCAACAACGATATTTGGGATTAGAACGACGTGTCAACGATCAACGATAAGGTATTTTTGATCGTTAGCGATCATTCGTACGTTTCACACGCAACAACGTCGCTAACGAGTCCGGATGTGCGTCACGAATTCCATGACCCCAACGACATCTCGTTAGCGATGTTGTTGTGTGTAAAGCGGCCTTAAGTCTCTATGGTTTTTCTCCACCACACACATCCCTTTTCCTCATCCCTCTTCCCCATTCCCTCATCCCTCGCAGAATGGTACATATTTGCATGTGATTTTGTATTTTCAATTTTGTCTTCTTATTTCTGTGTAGTCACTATTGGGTCTCCATTTTATTCAAGTGTATCCAAATTGGACATCTCTTGTTATTTTTTTCTCTAATTTTTTGTATATATCTGACATCAGTTCCTATTGATGAAGGTTGATGTTATGACTGAAATGTCGAACTGTTGGCTGTTATCAAATAAAAATAATCATTTGCATCACTTTGGAGTGCCTAGTTTAATTCATTACTGCTGTACGGAGTTGGATCCTACTCAGCACCCATTTCTCTCAACAGAAGTGCCGTGACTTTTTACATTATACATGTACAATGTACCACCTACTCTCTAAGCTTCCTTAGGCAACAATATTAAAGTTTAGTCTTCAATAAACACAAAGTACAGTGCTGAACCCCTGTAAGAAATACCATTATCACAAACAATATCAATATCTAATGACAAGGATACTGAACAATAACAAAATCACAAAATATTGTTAGTGACAACATCAATATCAAACGATAAAAATATCACACAACAGCAATATCCTTATGTAGATTCTAGGGGAAAGCTCAGCGACAAATGTGTATAAAAATAAATAATATAACATAACGAATCTAAGATGCAGTATAAAATTGATAAAACAAATTACAAAATAATCACCAATCACAATTCTCTACAACTCAATGAGTAGCAATGATGGAGAACCATTGATATAGTTACCCGGCCAGAACTCTGTTCCTTCTCTCCTTTCCAGGGATTCCTCTGCTATGGTCTCCTCTCTGGAGATGTCTTCTCCTCTCCTTCCTTTCCTCTCTCCTCCTCCTGTGCCAGGTTTGGGATTTTATACCCCATCTGTGACATCAGCTGTACATCTTCCCCACCAACCTGGAGACACTATGTCTCACCTTGTGAACAAAGAACTGTATTCATCAATCTGTTCTTTCCCTACAATCTGCTGTTAAAGGATAACGACATCCTGATTGTTCTTTGCTCACATTATATTTAAATGACATGGAGACACCTTGGCTGGGTGTTATCACCCCCTAATGACTGGAATACAATGGGAATTTCTTGTGGACTCAGGAGCCTTGTACTTAAAAGGCCCAGTCACACACAAGGACTTGATAGGGATCGCTGGTAAGTCACTGGGAGGTCGCTGGTGAGATGTCACACAGTCAGACCTTACCAACAATGCAGGAATGATACAGGTCGCAGTAGCGACCTGTATAACGATCTCAGCAGTCACTGTGACCCTGTCACACAGTGTCAAACACAGCGATGTCTCCTGCCCAGCAGGACATCGCCTTTGAAGAAAATGGCTTGGACCATTCTGCAACGACTAGAGATCTCACAGCAGAGGCCTGATCGCTGGTAGATGTCACACATAATGAGATCGCTAACGGGATTGCTACTGCGTCACAGAAACCGTGACTCACTAGCGATCTCACTAGCGATCTCGTTATGTGTGACGGTACCTTAAGGGGTGGTTCACTGCTTTTACAACTTTTGCCTATCAGTTTACATCCCTATTTCAGGGCTATTCTAAATTAGCTTTTTTCATTAGTAGCACTGAGTGGCGCTATCCAGCTCGCTAAGTGCCGATCATTTGACCCGCGGCTGCTATGGCCACTGGCATCCGCTGATGTCACATTCAGGCTTTGACATTACATCAGATGCAGATCAGCAGATGGAGCAGAGCATGGGGACGTGGAGCAGACCAGGGAAATGCGAAACAGAGTAGAGCAGGGGGATGCGGAACAGTGCAGGGGGACGAGCAGCGGAGCAGAGCAGGGGGCCGCAGAGCAGGGGGATGCGGAGCAGGGGGACGCGGAGCAGGGAAATGCGGAGCAGGGGGACGCGGAGCAGGGAGATGGGGAGCAGAGCAGGTGGACGCGGAGCAGAGCAGAGCAGGGGGACGCAGAGTAGAGCAGGGGGACGTGGAGTAGAGCAGGGGGACGTGAGCGGATAGAGTGGAGCAGAGTAGGAGGACGCGGAGCAGAGCAGGTGGAAGCGGAGCAGAGCAGGAGGATGCAGAGCAGAGCAGGGGGACGCGGAGCGGAGCAAATCAGGGGGATGCGGGGAGCGAAGCAGAGCAGGGGAATGCGGAACAGTGCAGGGTGACGAGCAGACGCAGAGTAGAGCGGGGGGACGCGAGCGGACAGAGTGGAGCAGAGCAGGAGGATGCGGAGCAGGGCAGGGGGACCCAGCGCAGATCAGGGGGACGCAGAGCAGATCAGGGGGACGTGGAGCAGATCAGGGAAATGCGGTTCAGAGCACGGGGACGCGGAGTGTGCCGCCCCCGCGACAGCCGATGGGCTGCTCGGACCCGGATCCACAGTGGCTCGAGGGGTATATATGATATGAGGCGGGGTCGCGCGGCTACCTCGGAAATAAAAAGGGGGGATGTTTTGGATGGTGAATGAGATAATGTTCGTGACGCCACCCACGGTGAGTGGTAATGTGTGAGACCACTGCTGCTGTTGGGGAGCCCGGTGACGATGTTGAAGCAGCAGGATGTTTAACCCCTCCGTGGGTAGGGGGTTTGGTGTCCCGGGGCCCGGTGATGGATGGAGTGGGGAACCCTTCGGGGGTGAAGGGATATCGGGTATTTACACAGTCCAAAGTCACTGACGCTGACACCAGGTAAACCAAAGACTGCCAAGACCCACCCACCGGTTCCCCCTACCCACTGCGCAATGAATGTGTGAACCCTGGGCAAGCCAGGTGTCGCGGGCGGAGGAGGGGACGCCGCGCTCTCCCACTGCTCGGATCCGGCTGCCGCGGCTGCTGCGGCCTGCCGCTGCTCGGTGGCTCGAGCGATGGGCCGGATCCCGGGGACTCTAGCGGCGCTTCTCGCCCGTGAGTGAAAGGGGGTTTTGGGTGTGGGGATTGTGGATTGTCCGTGACGCCACCCACGGTTGTGGTGAAGGGATGTACACCACCGTTGCTCTGGCTGGGGAATCCCGGGAGTGATGGTATGGAGCAGCCAGTTGTTGTGTTGCCCCTCCGTGGGTAGGGGTTGGTGATGCCGGGGCCCAGTGATGGGGTTGGGGATGGTGGACAGGCGGGCTATGGGGCCTGTGGAGGTGCAGGGGCGCAGGGGCAGCGCTGTGCCGCACGGCACAGAGGTACTCACTCAGCCAGTAAACACAACACAGTTCTCGGTAAACAAACGGCTGGTTGGACGGGTCCTTCAGACGGTTGCGCTGCTGATATCCCCTGCAGGTGACGGTCTCTTTCCTTCACCTATGTGTTGTTGTTTGGTTGCGATGGGTTCCCACCGGTAACCCGCTCCCCGGCCTGGGTATGAACCGGAGGAGCTCCACTGTTGCCCGCAGGCGCTGGCCCTGGGAAACTGGTGCCTTGGCGGTGGCGGTGTCTCCCCTCTACGGTTGGACTCTTGCCTTCAAACGGGACTTGGTTGTTGGGAGACAGTCGTCCCCTTCACTGACGGATTTGGCAAATTATGGCGACTCCTAGCCTTGCCGGGATCCGAAAGGCCCCTGCCCTGGTGCTGACTAATCTTCGTATACCGCTCCGGTACCGCCGGGTCACCACCCGTCCACGGTCCTTTCGGCAACCTCCAATCAGTCTCGCCTGCAGACGGTCACCGCCGTCTGCCAACCTTGCTGTCTCAGTCCGGGGCACACACCCGGACCAACCTCAGGCTTCTTGCTGTCACTTTCTCTGTTGCTCTTACTTTAGCTCCTCTACCACTTCACTTCCTTTCACTTTCACCTCTCCAGCTAATCTCTTAGCTGTCTACTCCTTCACTTCCCTAGCTTATCTGCCTGGTTTTCCCGCCTCCAGAGCTGTGAACTCCTCGGTGGGTGGAGCCAACTGCCTGGCCCACCCCCTGGTGTGGACACCAGCTCCTGGAGGAAGGCAACAAGGATTTTAGTTTTGACTTCGGTGTGCCTGCAGGGAATGTGGGGTGCGTGTGGTGTTGTGACCTGTGACCCCTGGCTTGCCCAGGGCGTCACACAGGGGTCACAGGTAGTGACATCACACACCCTACACCCTGGTTAGGTACACCTAAGTTAAACCAGAAATCCTTGTTGCCTTCCTCCAGGGGCTGATGTCCACACCAGGGGGTGGGCCAGGTGGTTGGCTCCGCCCACCGAGGAGTTCACAGTCCTGGAGGCGGGAAAACCAGGCAGATTAGTTTGAGAGTTGAAGGTGTGAGGAGCAAGTGAGAGGAGTTGAAGTGAAGGAGAAAGTGACAGTTTGGAAAGCCTGAAGTTGGTCCGGGTGTGTGCCCCGGACTGAGACAGCAAGGTTAGCGGACGGTGGTGACCGTCTGCAGGAGAGGCTGATCGGAAGTTGCCGAAAGGACCGTGGACGGGTGGTGACCCGACGGTACCGGACCGGTATACAAGGAGAAGCCAGCACCATTGGCAGGGGCTTTTCGGATCCCGGCAAGGCTAGGAATCGCCGTGAATTTGCCAAATCCGTCAGTGAAGGGGACCTCCGGGTCTCCCAACAACAAAGTCCCGATAGAAGGCAACAGTCCAACCGTAGGAGAGAGACACCGCCACTGCCAAGGCACCAGTTTCTCAGGGCCAGCGCCTGCGGGCACAGAGGGGCTCCTCCGGCCCATATCCAAGTCGGGGAGCGGGTAACCGGTGGGAACCCATCGCTACCAACATTACACTAGGTGCAGGGACAGAGACCGTCACCTCCAACTACCGGGGAGAAGCAACAGCAGCCGTCCGTGGGAACCGTCTTTCCTGCCGTGTGTTTTACCGAGAACTGTGTCAACGTCTCAGGCTGAGTGAGTACCACCGTGCCGTGCGGCACAGCGCTGCCCCCGCGACCCTGCACCTCACCAGGCCCCGCAACTGGCCTGCCATCCATCCCTACCCCATCACCGGGCCCCGGGACAACCAACACCCTACCCACTGGGGGGAGAACTAACATCTAGCTGCTCCATACCATCACTCCCGGGATCCCCATACAGAGCAGCGGTGGTGTCCACACAATCACCACAACCGTGGGTGGCGTCACGGACAATAAATCCCCAAAACCAATCCCCTTTTCACTCATGGGCGAGGAGCGCCGCTCGAGTCCCCGGGATCCAGCCCATCGCTCGAGCCACCGAGCAGCAGCGGCCGCAGCAGCAGCGGCAGCCGGACCCGAGCAGTGGGAGAGCGCAGCGTCCCCTCCTCCGCCCGCGACAACTTGGCGTCACGAACAAGATCTTACCGCTCTGCCGTTGGGTAGAGGTGCGCCTTGTTACCGCCGGAGGTGTCCGGCCAGAAAATTTCAGAAGCCGCCATCTTTGGCGCGAAAAGTTCCCGCTCGAGCGTCTTCTCGAGTAGTGGAGGCGCGAAGGCCAAAACCCCGCCCCGAGAGAGGAGGAGCCGGAAAGAGGCTAAGGGAGATGGAATGGCGGCTGGCCGCATGTGAGGTGGCTATAAAAGCAAGGACGCCAGGACCCTGTGGCCATCTTGTTGCTAGTTCCTGGAAAGCATGACTGCCGAGATGTCCGCTCCAGCTAATAACAGCGAGACCCCCGCGCCCGGCACAGCGGCGTGGATGGAGAACCGGACCACCCCGCTGAGTCATCGTCTGCAGGCCTGGGTGCAGCTCCTCCTGGAGGAGTGGGAGGCTGACATGGCGGACGTGGTGGCTGCTATGCGGAGATGCGAGGTGGAGGAAGATTTGGAGGAACGGGTAAGAGACCCACGTCCCTGTATCCCCGAGGGATCGGCCATCACGGCTGGGGGGCCCGGCCTACACCCGTTCACCCTGCTGCCTCCCCCGATAACTGCGTTAGTCGCTGCCGCCCCTCCACTAGGCCCGCTACCTGTCCAACCGGTAGCGGTACCCTGCCCGTCCGCCCAAGCGGACCGACCGGCTGCAGACGTCCGGGGCAGCCCCGAACTGCTTCCCCAGGAGCCACCAGAGCCGAGGCCCCTTGATGAAAATGTGTTGGAGGCCCCGGCAGTGATTGCACCGGGTTCCCTGCCCGAGCCCGGGATCGTGGCATGGATGAAGGCCCGGGTGAGTGACTTCCACCAACATCAACAGGACCAGATCTTCCAGATGATGGAGCAGTGGACCAATGAGGTGGAGATGCTGATTGCAACTGCCCCGATGTACGGGAGGGGAACAGATGTAACAGAGCCGACTGGTGACCCACGTCCCTATGTCCTACCAGGACCGGCCGCTGCGGCTGAGGGGCCCGGCCTAGTCTCGACCTATGCATCACCCTTGCCATTACTTATGGGGCGCCTCAGTGTAAACTCGCCTGACCTGCTGCCCCGTGCTACTGCAGAAGGATCTGATGTGCTGGATGCTGGGGGCCAGGAAGCTGCGGCAGCTGGCGGCAACCCGCCTGACGCAGATGCAAGTGATGGTGACTCCAGCTCTGGTGTTGAACCCGCCCTTGAAGGTGAGGAGGCAAGTGAGCGTCTCCGCTATGTGGGAGAGCCGGTAGTTCATTACACCACGCGTAATGGTGGGAATGGATACCGGACGCCCATGTCACAGCAAGCCTGTCACTGCATGTTTGATATGCTGGTGGCAGAGGACCCAGCAGACACAGAAGAGTCACAGTAAGGGCAGCGGAGCACCATTGTCACAATCCCCATTGGGACCACCTGTGTGTTGAAAGTTTAAAGTTTGCAAGTTTTGAAAATGAAAATGATTAACCAAAGTTAACCTGATTGTCTAGCCTGCTGATTGAACCGGTCGTTGCCGGCACCGTTGTCCCCGCGGGGACCGTCTGAAGTTGCGTAAGGGACTCCTTACGGACAAGCCCGTGAACTTGCAGGGCAACCACAAACGTTAGTGGCTTGTAAATATGTTTGTTGCAGCTTCCACCGTGCCGCCTCCGGAGAGGCAGATTGGAGGGAGGGCCTGCAGTGGAGCAGGCTGGGGCCCAGCCACCACCGGAACCGGTGGCTACCCTCTGGAGGGGAAGGACAGATCCCGCTCGGGTGACTTGGTTCATGACTGGGGTCAAGGGGTGCTGCCTGTTTCTTAGGGGCAGCATCAGGGCCAGGTTACTTGGGTGGGAGAGAGCTGCAGCCGCAACCGTTACCGTAACGTTTAAGAAAAGTGCCTCCCGTTGTGGGATGATGTTATTCTACTTGTATGTGTTTTTTTTTATCTTTTTCAGAAAAAAATAAAACCGGTGTTGGACGGGCAGCCCGCGGACGGTCTGCATTTTGCTAAGGGGGAATGTGACGCCCTGGGCAAGCCAGGGGTCACAGGTAGTGACATCACACACCCTACACCCCGGTTAGGTACACCTAAGCTAAACCAGAAATCCTTGTTGCCTTCCTCCAGGGGCTGATGTCCACACCAGGGGGTGGGCCAGGCGGTTGGCTCCGCCCACCGAGGAGTTCACAGTCCTGGAGGCGGGAAAACCAGGCAGATTAGTTTGAGAGTTGAAGGTGTGAGGAGCAAGTGAGAGGAGTTGAAGTGAAGGAGAAAGTGACAGTTTGGAAAGCCTGAAGTTGGTCCAGGTGTGTGCCCCGGACTGAGACAGCAAGGTTAGCGGACGGTGGTGACCGTCTGCAGATGAGGCTGATCGGAGGTTGCCGAAAGGACCGTGGACGGGTGGTGGCCCGGCGGTACCGGACCGGTATACAAGGAGAAGCCAGCACCAGTGGCAGGGGCCTTTCGGATCCCGGCAAGGCTAGGAGTCGCCGTGAATTTGCCAAATCCGTCAGTGAAGGGGACCTCCGGGTCTCCCAACAACAAAGTCCCGATAGAAGGCAACAGTCCAACCGTAGGAGAGAGACACCGCCACCGCCAAGGCACCAGTTTCTCAGGGCCAGCGCCTGCGGGCACAGAGGGGCTCCTCCGGCCCATATCCAAGTCGGGGAGCGGGTAACCGGTGGGAACCCATCGCTACCAACATTACACTAGGTGCAGGGACAGAGACCGTCACCGCCAACTACCGGGGAGAAGCAACAGCAGCCGTCCATGGGAACCGTCTTTCCAGCCGTGTGTTTTACCGAGAACTGTGTCAACGTCTCAGGCTGAGTGAGTACCACCGTGCCGTGCGGCACAGCGCTGCCCCCGCGACCCTGCACCTCACCAGGCCCCACAACTGGCCTGCCATCCATCCCTATCCCATCACCGGGCCCCGGGACAACCAACCCCCTACCCACGGAGGGGAGAACTAACATCTAGCTGCTCCATACCATCACTCCCGGGATCCCCATACAGAGCAGCGGTGGTGTCCACACAATCACCACAACCGTGGGTGGCGGCACGGACAATAAATCCCCAAAACCAATCCCCTTTTCACTCACGGGCGAGGAGCGCCACTCGAGTCCCCGGGATCCGGCCCATCGCTCAAGCCACCGAGCAGCAGCGGCCGCAGCAGCGGCAGCCGGACCCGAGCAGTGGGAGAGCGCAGCGTCCCCTCCTCCACCCGCGACAAATGAGACCACACATGGATTAACTTTTCTTTTGTACTTTATTGAAGGTATCCATGTAACACCATTCAATGTTGATATAAAAAGGGGGTCGCTTGTTATTTTGGCCACAGCTCTAACCACAGGAACAAATCTGCCTTAAACCTGAGGGAGGAGGCCCAATGCCTACGGCTGTCCATGGCAGGTTGGCTCTCACCAAATCCCTCTTCCACCAGCTGTGACTTTTGAACATGTAACAAAACTTTCAAAGGGAGGGAGGGCGTGCGATGCTCACCCTGAGGGCAGATTGTGGTAAGAGGAAGGAGGGACTCCCGTGCCCCTTTGGTGTTGCTGGTTGGTCTGAAGCCTTGTCCCTAGGCACTGTGTGTAACTTGGTGGATCCCTTTCGCCTAAGACTACTCGGGTCCCGCTCACCTGCTGGCTAGCAGGGTGAGCCTGCTCTCAGGGTTCACGCTTCGGATTTTCTGGACGATTTTGGGAAGTCCTATCCCCCTTGTTGCGCTAGTACCCCGATTCTGGAGCGGGTGGGGAACGGTTCCTGAAGACTCCATTCCCGTCGGGTGAATTACTGGGCTGCGTGAAGCTACTTCCCAGCCTAGGGTCCGCATACCCCGTCGTGCCCTGGCCCCTGCCCGGTTGTAGCACAAGGCAGCCGGCCTGCTCTCTGTAGCAGCACCGTACCCCCTGTCACTACCCTCTGCGACCGGGGTTCCAGCTCCTTCTGGCCAGGCCAACGTCTGGCACCTGGGATGGGTACAGGAGCCCAGCTCCACAGCGTGACCTGCACTGTCACCGCTGCTCACTGCTCAACTCTACTCAACTCAACTACTGATATCTCTGCCCTCCCTCTTCCATCCCTCCATATGGGCGGCCCTATTCCTCTCGGGCTGCCCAATGGGTGGCTGGTGGGTGTGGTGCAGAGTGTTCCTCAGGATTTATGTACACCTGTTGGTAGCAACACCAAATTGACAGGACCCGTAAACAAAGAGGAGCGGGTACCATGCAGAAGGGCAGATTGCACGGCACCCTTGTGATGACCTGATAGGCCAGGGCGTCACAGGAGCGGAGCAGGGGGACGCGGAGCAGATCAGGGGGACGCAGAACAGAGCAGGGGGACGCAGAGCAGGGGGACACAGAGCAGATGGAGCAGAGCAGGGGGACGCGGAGCAGAGGAAAGGGACGTGGAGCAGAGCAGGGGGATGCGGAACAGAGCAGGGGGCCGCAGATCAGGGGGATGCGGAGCAGGGGGACGCGGAGCACAGCAGGGGGACATGGAGCAGAGCAGTGGGACGCGGAGCAGAGCACGGGGAAGCGGAGCGGTGCAGAGCAGGGGAAAGCGGAGCAGAGCAGGGGGACGCGGCACGGAGCAGAGCAGGGGGACGCGGAGCGGAGCAGAGCAGGGGGACGCGGAGCAGAGTAGGGGGACGCAGAGCAGGGGGACACGGAGCAGAGCAGGGGGACGCGGAACGGAGCAGAGCAGGGGGATGCGGAGCAGACGGAACAGAGCAGGGGGACACGGAGCAGAGCAGGGGGACGCGAAAAGGAGCAGAGTAGGAGGATGCGGAACAGCACAGGGGAACGAGCAGCAGAGCAGGTGGCCGCACAGCAGGGGGACGCGGAGCAGAGCAGAGAGGGGGGCATGGAGTGGACAGAACAGAGCAGGGGAACGCGGAGCAAACGGAGCAGAGCAGCGGAACGCGGAGCAGACGGAGCAGAGCAGGAGGACATGGAGCAGAGTAGAGGGACATGGACCAGAGCAGAGTAGGACGACGTGGAGTGGAGTAGAGCATGGGGATGCTGAGCAGAGCAGGGGAACGCGGAGTGGAGTAGGGGGACGCAGAGCATGGGGTTGCAGAGCGCCACAGGGGGATGTGGAGTGGTGCAGGGGGACGTGGAGCGGTGCAGGGGGACATAGAGCCACACAGCGAGACATGGAGCAGCGACTGCTATCCCAGCCAATGGGGAACGTTCTGTTCTTCATTAACTGGGACAGCGAGTATGGGATCGTCATGGGACACCCTTATTGGATTACATTGGACCTGGATTAGGGATTTGCCAGGGAAATAAATTGGTGAATGATGGAGTCTCTTGTATTTATTATTGTAATAATTTCCTGCATTGATATTTTTCAGGTTCACTTTTGGAGAACATCGTGGGACCTCGCTATGGATTACGGCCGAAATTTTTTTGAAAAACATTGTAATAAATTGGTGAATGAGGGATGTAGTCGGGGGATATTTGTCCAAATATTTTTTTTTTCTTTGCTCAACTACTGGATTAGTAATCTGATAGACACCCACCCATTACTAATAGTAGGGCTTGATGTCAGCTGGCAATTCACAGCTGGTATGAACCCCATATATTACCCAGTTTTCCACCGCACTAGGGCAACGGGAAGAGCAGAGGCTAACAGCCAGGATTGGTGCATCTAATGGATGCGCCACTTCTGGGGCAGCTGCAACCTGCTTTTAGGCTAGGGGGGCACAATAAACATGGGCCTCAACAGCCAGAGAATACCAGATCACAGCTGTCTGCTTTACTTTGGCTGGTGATCCAATTATTCGGGGACTCTATGTTTTTTGTTTTAAATTATTTATTTAATTTTAAATAAATAATTTGGATTACCAGAAAAGGTAAAGCTGCCAACTGCGGTCTGCTTCACCTTAACTGGCTACCAAAAATGTGGGGGACCCTACAGTGCTTTTTTGGGAAAAATATTTAATTTGAGGCTAAAAACAAGGCTAAACAACCTTCAGTATCACATGAAAGGCACTAAACTGTACAAGTTTACAATGTGCAGGGGAGTGGACATTCTATATGTGTTGCACATCAATCTATCTATCCAGTAATCTGTCTATTATCTATCTCTATTCAGTCATGTATTATCTATCTATTCAGTCATCTATCTAGCTTTTGACTGTTTGGAAAACTCAATGTTAAAAACGCACGCCACACAGATGTCACACGGATGATACAGAAGACATACGAACAACACAAGACTAGTCGGGGGGGGGGGAACACTCACATGACAAAAGGAATGACACTTTTATTTCACTCCAAGAAACTCCAGGATCAACAATAGATCTATATTTTTTACTCAGACGTGACAGCACCCTTACTTGCGCTTGTTATAAAAAAATATAGGGACCCCCACGCCAATTTTATTTCAATTATTTATTTTTTCTTATGTTGCGCCAGCCAATATTATATATAATAATAATAATAATAATACTTAGCATGGCTGTGAAGGGGCCAGAAGTGCCTACACCGGAAATCTGGTTGATTGGCTGCGCTGCAACTTTTCAACAAGCTTTATTTGGCTGCCAAACCCGAACAATGATGGACTTCCTGTAAAAGTCCATGTTCAGGGTCCGTGCACAGACACTGTGTCTCGTATGGACCACGAACCGTTCAGGGTTCGCCTATGTGTACCGCCCTAAGAGGGCCCGGCCGCTCCCTTCGCCAGGCCAAGCTGCTCGAGGTCCGGGCTCGGGTTGTCGGTGGTTCGAGCGCCTAAGGCCCGGGGGCCACGTCGCTCTGTTAAGGGTAGGCAGTGGGGTGGTGGTGTGGGATGAGGTGCGCAGCCGGGGGCCACGTTGTCGTCGGACGGGTCGTGATGCCACCCATGGGTCGTGGTGACGGGATGCACCACCGTTGCGGCTGGAGTGAAGGAGGCTCCCAGGATCAGTGTTGAGGGCGCAGCCTGGGTGTTAGCCCCTCCGTGGGTAGGGGCGGTGTGTCCCGGGGCTCGGTGGGATGGGCGATGATGTCAGGGTGCAAGGTGCCGTGCTGCGGTGCAATGTCGTGCCCGGATGGCACTGGTGTACTCACTATTAATCCACACTCAGAGTCACTGGTAAACCAAAGTTCGGGTATGGTCGGGTCCCGCAGCCGGCTGCTTGTGTCTCTTGTGAGGCTGATGGTGGCCCCTTTCCCTTGCACCTTCTGTTGTGACTTTTGGCTCCCCTGCCTGGGCAGTGGTAGCCCGCTCCCCGGCGTTTAGCTGCCGGAAGAGCCCTCGGTTGCCCGCAGGCGCTGGCCCGTCGGATGTTTGGCCCTTGGCGCTGGCTCTCACCCGGAATCGGTGGGCTGTTGCCTTCTTCGGGACTTTGGGTGAGGATGAACCCATGAGGTCCAGACTGCAATCAGTGAATTTGCCTATACTCAGTGGCTTCTAAGCTAGGATGGGGTCTGAGTACCCGGTTACTGGTGTTCCAATTAGCTGTTGACTCCCCGGTTCAGGTCCGGCGGGCTCCAACCCTGGCCTGGTCCCTACGGTTCTGCCGGTCGCTATACCGGTACTCCTGCAGGCGGCCACCACCGTCTGCCTGCCTGACGTTACGGGGATCCAAGGCTCCAACCCGGGTCCCTGACAGCTTTTCTCCTTCCTCCTGTTACTCTCCAACCTCCACTCACTACTACCGACTAACAACTCCTCAGACCAACAACTCCGACTGACTGTTTGAATTTCCTGCCTCAGGAGTGTAGTCTCCTCGGTGGGCGTGCCTTTCCGCCTGTCTCCGCCCACCTGGTATGTCCTACTGGCCCTGAGGGAGGCATCAGGTCTCCCTTTCGGGTGACGGGTGTCCTCACAAGGGATGGGGGTGTGTGTGTGGTGTGGTGGGTGTTGTTACCTGTGACCCCTGGGGGTCCTGGGCGTCACATTCCCCCTTGGTTCAATGCAGACCGTCCGCAGGCTGCCAGACCAACTCCGGTTTATTTTCTTTTTAACTGGAAAAACAGGAACAGTTACAAGTATAATAACATTATTACAACATATAAGATTTCTGAAGGTCTTCCCGTAACGGGAGGCATTTTACTTTAACGTTGCATAACTTTATTTAACGGAACGGGTTCATGTCCTTCCGCCTTTCCCACCCAAACAACCTAGCCTTGATGCTGCCCCTAAGAAACGGGCAGCACCCCTTTTTCCCAGTCCGGAAACAGGAACATGGCCAGATCACCCAGGCGGGAACGGGTACGATGCGGCGCACCCGGTTGTTGCCCAAGGGCTGCCCGGAGGATGGTCACCGGTCCCGGTGGTGACCGGACCCCAGCCTGCTCTGCTGCAAGGGAAGGCATATAAAAAGGCGCAGGATGGGGCAATATTTACAAGCCCAATAGTTTTTGGGTGGCCAGCAAGTCCACGGCCTTGTCCATTAGCAGTCACTCACGCAACAGGGGTTAAACGGGGATTAACATAAGTCCCAATGGGGACGGGTCCTTTTTGCAATGGGGGTCCGCTGCCAGTTTTTACTTGGTGGGAGGCTCCTCTTCCACCTGCACATCGGGGCTGTATGGTGGAGGAGGGGGCTATCTACCGATCCGGACATCCAGGGCAAACCAGCCGCTCTCCCCTCGGTGCCGGGTGTAGTATACTAGATCGCCGGGCAGGAGGTCACGGTCCGGGTGCCCAAACAGGAGATGGGCGTTTACATCCCGCCGGGAGAAGAAGACCTCACCTTCCAAGCTGGGGTCATACAGGAACCCCCAGCCTTTGTTCTGGTTGAATCTTCTGACCTGGCCCTGGTAGGTCGGGCCCCGCACCCAGTATCCGGCACTCCTCAGGTGCTCCTTCCCTTCAATGGTACGGGCGAGGACCTCCTCTCTTCTCTTCTCCCTGGCCGTGATCTCCCGGCTTAGTTGGCTAGGCTGCAGCTCCCAATATGGGGACTCCGCACGCCCGGGGTCTACTGCAGTGGGGTCTGGCCCAGCTGGCGCTCCCTGGTGTCGACCACGATTGGCACTCTCAAAGGGGAGCCCTGCTGTGTCGCGGCCGGCTCTGCTGCCTTGCAGCTGCCTCCCCGCGGAACCTCAGCCGAGGCCCACTGTGACGACATGGACTCTCATGGGTTAAAGTTTCTTAACATTCAGCCAGACTATTGTTCTTATGTGTGCTAAGTCATGTTTGCTTAGCTATTGCTCTCCAGACTTTTCCAGTAATCATTGTATTGTAGTTGTGAATTGATAATGTAATTACCTTAGTAGCCATTGTCTAGTCGGTGACTTACCGACTCCATGTAGATATACTGAGTCTTTCTATGCACATCATTTAAATGAACATTATCCATGCAGCTTGAAATTCATCCAATGGGAGAAGCAATCTTGTCCAACCAATCGATGAGGACGCAGTGTATCCTAAGGGAAGGTTATGGCTATAAAAGGGACTTCTTTAAGCCACCAGGGTTGATGAAGGTTGATGGATGCTGATGGATCCAGTCTAAGCTCTTTGGAGCTGACTAGAGGATCAGGATATCTTATGGCTTCAATCTAGGGGCTCCGGTTCCGGTTGGAGACCATATCCACAGCCTAGGGATTTCGACCCCAGCTGCCAGGATTGTATCATCATACCAGGACTACCTAAGGAGGACTCTCAGGTTGGGACAGTTCAGTCACCTGTTACAGACTTTGCAGCCCTCACAAAGCTTCCTAAATCTGGCGGTATTCCAGTCACGGTGGGTGCCCGCCAAAAGCGGGGTGCTGCTGTATTGGAGTAAGTAGCCCTGGAACCTGTGAGTCATGGACATTCTAAATCGCTGGTGAGCCAGCGGAAGGGTGAGACACTGTTGCCTGTTACATTTGTGTGTTTTGCTGGTTATGTGTTATGTGCCGTTAATTGTTTGGGGATCCAATAAAGTCTAATTATTGTGGTTCCCTCACCCTGTGTTGTCTGAGTAGTGTTACGCCCACGGTTAAGGAGGCCGGCGTTCAGTTGGGATGAGCCCTGAGCCACGCTGTCTTTCTAAAGGCGGCGGGTTTTAGTGGACGAGAGCACCCACTGAGCCCCGTGTCTCCACAATTGGTGGCAGCAGTGGGATACTACTCAGCCTGGTTTACCCAGGGGAGCTGCAGCGGACTGGTGTTTTCCGACACCGTCCAGGGCTCAACAACCAGGGAGGCACATAAGCATACCCAGCAGGCCATAGGGGAGGCATTCAGGTTTCGGACGCTGCCATGTCCAACCCCACCAGCTCAGCCATGGGACAAGGACCAGAGAGGAGATACGACCGAAGCAGTAAATGGATGCTACAGGATCTGTGCCAGAGGCGAAAGATTGACTACAGGAACGCTGACACTCGGTCGAACTTGATCCGGAAATTAGTCCATTGGGATGCCCAGAATGATGCAGAGGACGATGAGGATACCGCCGATGTGGTACCAGTGGATGTAAACTGTGTGTCTCATCCTAGATCCAGTGACAGTCTGGAAACAAACCAAGCCCAAGCAGACCGAGTCAGGGAATTGTTGGCTGCATTGGGGCCTGAAGCTTCAAGAGAAGAGAGGGCTGGAGTTCTGCAATTCGTGTTGGGAGTTCCAATTTCCTTACCATCAGCACCTACCTCCAGGATAGACCACCACCAAAGAAGTCTTCTTCGCTACAGGGACGTGCCAGTGTTTAATGATTCCAGCACTGAGATAGATGAACACTTGCAAAACTTTGAGGTGCTAATGCGTATGCACCAGGTGCCCACAGATGAGTGGTCCAAATACCTGTGGACAAGCTAGCCGGTCCGGGCCCAGGAGACTGTCCGATCACTTGGGCCTCAGGACTGCTTGGACTACAGAATTATTAAGGACCCTGATGTGGATCTTTCTAACATCTTTTCCAAGGATAATTCACATTCCCAGTCTCCAGCATCCACTTCTGAGCAAAGAACCGTGAGTAAGCCTAACCACACTGTGGCTATTGACTGGGGGAGGATTGATAGTGGGAGATTTGTGCAGGCCCAACTCATGGACCCCACCTTAGTGCTTGTCCACCATATGGCTGCTCACCTTGGGGGAGGTAATCAGGGGGAGGTGTATAGATGGGAGCCTCTGTTGCTGACCTCACCATTAAAAAGGACAATGCCGTCAAGAGGAGAAGGATGATCGGAAGCCTATCATGTCTGGCTAATATTAAGAAGGGGGAGGAATGTGACGATATGGACTCTCATGGGTTGAAGTTTCTTAACATTCAGCCAGACTATTGTTCTTATGTGTGCTAAGTCATGTTTGCTTAGCTATTGCTCTCCAGACTTTTCCAGTAATCATTGTATTGTAGTTGTGAATTGATAATGTAATTACCTTAGTAGCCATTGTCTAGTCGGTGACTTACCGACTCCATGTAGATATACTGAGTCTTTCTATGCACATCATTTAAATGAACATTATCCATGCAGCTTGAAATTCATCCAATGGGAGAAGCAATCTTGTCCAACCAATCGATGAGGACTCAGTGTATCCTAAGGGAAGGTTATGGCTATAAAAGGGACTTCTTTAAGCCACCAGGGTTGATGAAGGTTGATGGATGCTGATGGATCCAGTCTAAGCTCTTTGGAGCTGACTAGAGGATCAGGATATCTTATGGCTTCAATCTAGGGGCTCCGGTTCTGGTTGGAGACCATATCCACAGCCTAGGGATTTCGACCCCGGCTGCCAGGATTGTATCATCATACCAGGACTACCTAAGTAGGACACTCAGGTTGGGACAGTTCAGTCACCTGTTACAGACTTTGCAGACCTCACACAGCTTCCTAAATCTGGCGGTATTCCAGTCACGGTGGGTGCCCGCCGAAAGCGAGGTGCTGCTGTTTTGAAGTAAGTAGCGCTGGAACCTGTGAGTCATGGACATTCTAAATCCCTGGTGAGCCAGCGGAAGGGTGAGACACTGTTGCCTGTTACATTTGTGTGTTTTGCTGGTTATGTGTTATGTGCCGTTAATTGTTTGGGGATCCAATAAAGTCTAATTATTGTGGTTCCCTCACCCTGTGTTGTCTGAGTAGTGTTATGCCCACGGTTAAGGAGGCCGGCGTTCAGTTGGGATGAGCCCTGAGCCACGCTGTCTTTCTAAAGGCGGCGGGTTTTAGTGGACGAGAGCACCCACTGAGCCCCGTGGCTCCACACCCACGACCCTGGAGTGGCCTGCCTAGCTTTCTGGGCCTTCTTGGCCGGGCGGACTGCTGGGGCCTGTGCACTCTTGGGTGCGGTCACTTCCGGAACAGCCGGCGTCCCTTCAGGATCAGGTGCTGGCCGGTAACGGGTACCCTCGGGCAACGGGCACAGCACAGAGGATTCCCACAACAGGTCCAGACCAGCCTCCCCAAGCAGCTTCCCATGAGCGCCCGGGACGGACTCCGCCACCGGTCCTGAGGAAGGGAGCAGAGACTCCTGAAATGCGTAGACCTGGAATAAAGTGACATTAATCTCACAACGTTCATCAGTGGTCATTGGCGCGGTATGAAAAGCCCGTCTCTATCTTCCTCTGTGATCTGAGGGACCTGGCAGTCACCGCCTGGCTCCCGCCGCCCCCCCTGCTTTCCACAGCCTCGCAGGTATCTGGGTGGCGTCTGCCCACACCGGTCCCCCTGCTGGCTGCCTGCACCCGGCACCCCCACTGTCCTTGGGGGGTACTGCCGGTCTCATTCATGTGCCGGGCACGCTCCTGTGTGGTCGCTGCCGCCGGGACGTGCCCCACCGCCGGGGGCCCGCGTCCAGAGCGGGCCCCAGGCTGGACACGCCCCCTCTCCGGGCCTCCGTCCCTCGCTGGGCACGCCCCCGATCCTGGGCTGCCGCCGGCCTAGAGAATTGAGCCCAAGGCCTGGGACCGGAAGTAGGCCCCAGGCCGGGCCCACCTCCATCTAGGCCGCTGCTGGCCTCACCTCGTCGCTGGGCTCGCTCCCGGCCAGGAGACGCCGCTGGGCTTCGTACTCCAGCCCGAGGCCTGAGACCGGAAGAAGGCCCCGGGCTGGCCACGCACCCTTCTCCCCCGATCCGGTATTCCCCAGGCGCAGCGGGGGGCAAGGAGGCCGAGTGAGAGCCCCCTCGTGACCCTCCATGGCAGGGCGGGCAGCGGCAGCTCCCTGCGTCTGCCCCGGCCGCCGGGAGGAATCCAGGGCTGCCCGCCCTGCCATGGAGGGTCACGAGGGGGCTCTCACTGGGCCTCCTTGCCCCCCGCTGCGCCTGGGGAATACCGGATCGGGGGCATGGAACGCCGCCCGCGTCTAGGGGGGGAGCAAGTGTGGCACCCTGGACAAGCCAGGGGCCACAAAGAACAACCCAACACACCCCACACTCCCGGTCAGGCACACCGAAGTCAGACTAAAACCCTTGTTGTCTTCCTCCAGGGGCTGATGTCCACACCAGGGGGTGGGCCAAGCAGTTGGTCCCGCCCACCGAGGAGTACACAGTCCTGGAGGCGGGAAAAGAGCTCAGTTTTTCAGAGCAGTTTAGTTGTGGAGAGGAGAGAGATCAGTTGTGGAGGAGGAAGTGAGAGGAGTGAAGTAGCAAAGGAGCAGACTGAAGTTGGTCCGGGTGTGTGGCCCGGACAGTACAGCAAGGTTGGCAGACGGTGGTGACCGTCTGCAGGAGTGGCCTATCGGAGTTTACCGTAAGGACCGGGGATGGGCGGTGGCTCGGCAGTACCGGACCGGTACACAAAGAGAAGTCAGCACCATCTGGCAGGGGCTTACGGACCCCGGCAAGGCTAGGAGTCGCCGTTAATTTGCTAAATCCGTTAGCGAAGGGGACCTCCTGGGTTTCCCAGCAGCCAAGTCCCGAAAGAAGGCAACCGTCCAACCGAGAGTGGGAAACACCGCCACCGCCAAGGCAACCGTTTCCCAGGGCCAGAGCCTGCGGGCAAAAGGGGCTCCTCCAGCCCATATCCAAGCTGGGGAGCGGGTTACCGGTGGGAACCCATTGGAACCATCTACCGTACATAGGTGCAGAGAAAGGCAGTCACCATCAACCTGCCGGGAGAAACAACACCGCAGTTGTCTGTGGGACCCGTCCATCCAGCCGTGTGTTTTACCGAGAACTGTGTCCTCATCATTGGCTGAGTGAGTACCACCGTGCCGTGTGGCACAGCGCTGCCCCCGCGACCCTGCACCTGCCCAGGCCCTGTAACCCGCCTGCCAACCATCCCTACTCCATCACCGGGCCCCGGGACAACCAACCCCCCTACCCACGGAGGGGAGAACTAACAACAAAGCTGCTCCCTGTCACCGCTCCCGGCATCCCCGTCCAGAGCAGCGGTGGTGTCACCAATATCACCACAACCGTGGGTGGCGTCACGGACAATAACCAAATCCCCACAATCAATCCCCATCCCCCTTTTCACTCACGGGCGAGGAACGCCGCTCGACTCCCCGGGATCCGGCCCACCGCTCGAGCCACCGCCGAGCAGCAGCAGCAGCAGCCGGACCCAAGCAGTGGGAGAGCGCAGCGTCCCCTCCTCCGCCCGCGACAACTTGGCGTCACGAACAGGATCCTACCGCTCTGCCGTTGGGTAGAGGTGCGCCTTGTTACCGCCAGAAGTGTCCGGCCGGAAAAATTGAGAAGCCGCCATCTTTGGCGTGAAAGATTCCCGCTCGAGCGTCTCCTCGAGCAGTAGAGGCACGAAGGCCCAAACCCCGCCCCTGTAGAGGAGGAGCCGAAAAGAGACTAAGGGGGACGAAATGGCGGCTGGCCACATGTAGCGCACGGCTATAAAAGCAGGGATGCCAGGACCCTGCGGCCATCTTGTTCCTGGAGGAGGCCGCCAGCAAGATGTACATGCCGTCCCGTAGCACCGTAGCCCCCGCGCCTGGAACCGCGGCATGGGTGGAGATCCGGACCGCGCAGCTCCAACAGAGGCTGCAGGTCAAGATGCAGCTCCTCTTGGAGGAGTGGGAGACCGAAATGACGGAGGTCATAGCGACCGTGCGGAGACGTGAGGAGGAAGTTGCGGAAGGGAGGGTGAGTGACCCACGCCCCGGTACCCCAAGTGGGTCGGTCATCGTGGCTGCGGGACCCGGTCTGAACCCGCTCGCCCTGCTACCTCCCTCGTTACCCGTCCCAGCTGCCGTGACCCCGCCACTAGGCCCGCTACCCCCGCAACCGATAGCGATACCCCGCATGTCCACCCAGGCGGACCGACCTGTAACCGGAGCCCGTGACCGACCGGAAGTGCTGCCCTGGAAAGTCCAGAAGCCCGGGCCGGAGGCATTTACAGAGACTTCCCCAGAGCCGGAGCCGACAGGCCGCTCCATGCAGAAGGCCCAATGGAAGAAAGCCCCTGTGCCCATCCCCCATACCTTGGCTGAGGTTGCGCCGGGTTGCCGCTGCAAAGCAGCACCCCAGGCCAAGTCACCGCGGGACCTTCCGCCCAGATCACCAGCGGTGGGCAGTGTTCAGCAGGTCTCGCGGGGCCCGACCCGTGCGCCGGAGCTCGCAGCAGCACCATACTGGGATAGGGAGATGGTACCGTTGGGCCTGGAGATCGCAGAATGGGAGAAGAAGAAGGCAGAGATGGTGGCCCATATAATCCGGGAAAAGGAAAGCCTGAGGCAAGCGACCTTCCGCGTCCGGGGCCCCCTGTATGAAGGGCAGGTGAGGCGGTTTGATGTCCGCCGGGGCTATGGCTTCATATATGAGCCGGGCCTGGAGGCCGAGGTCTTCATAGCCCGGCGGGACGTTAACGCCCACCTGCCAGAAGAGCACCCGGGCCGCAACTTGATGCCAGGGGACCTGGTACAATACACCCAGCACTGCGGGGAGAGGGGGTGGTTTGCGCTGGATGCGAAGTTGAGGGGCAGCCAGGAGGCCCGTGTGTGCACCGCGCCCCCTCCCCCAAGTGATGCCAAGGACTCAGAGTGATGGCAGCGGAATACCGTTGTCGCTGTTGGGACCACCAGTGTTGAAAATTTTGAAAATGAAAAAGAATGATAAGTAAATGATACCGTGAAGATTCACCTGATTGAAGCCTTGATTAGAACCGGTTGTTGCCGGCACCGTTGTCCCCGTGGGGACCGTTTGAAAACTTATGCATAAGGGACTCCTTATGAACAGGCCCGAGAACTAGCAGGGCAACCACAAACTTGTGGCATGTAAATAATATTGTGTTGATGGCTTTCACCGTTGCCGCCTCCGGAGAGGCAGATTGGAGGAAGGGCCCGCAGTGGAGCAGGCTGGGGCCCAGCCACCACCGGAACCGGTGGCGATCCTCTGGGGGTTTCAGGGGTTCCCCATGGATGTGGGTCCCCTGAAAAGGACAGAACCCGCTCAGGCAACTTGTGCAGGACTGGGGTCAAGGGGTGCTGCCCGTTTGCTTAGGGGCAGCATCAGGGCCAGGTTGCTTGGGTGGGAGAGAGCGGAAGCCGTTACCATTTGCAACGTTAAGTAAGAGTACCTCCCGATGTGGGAAGATGTTATTTTAATTGTAATGTACAATTACATGTACAATGTACAATGTAATGTACATTGGCCCATTGGAACCATCTACCGTACATAGGTGCAGGGAAAGGCAGTCACCATCAACCTGCCGGGAGAAACAATACCGCAGCTGTCTGTGGGACCCGTCCATCCAGCCGTGTGTTTTACCGAGAACTGTGTCCTCATCATTGGCTGAGTGAGTACCACCGTGCCGTGCGGCACAGCGCTGCCCCCGCGACCCTGCACCTGCCCAGGCCCTGTAACCCGCCTGCCAACCATCCCTACCCCATCACTGGGCCCCGGGACAACCAATCCCCCTACCCACGGAGGGGAGATCTAACAACAAAGCTGATCCCTGTCACCGCTCCCGGGATCCCCGTCTAGAGCAGCGGTGGTGTCACCAATATCACCACAACCGTGGGTGGCGTCACGGACAATAACCAAATCCCCACAATCAATCCCCATCCCCCTTTTCACTCACGGGCGAGGAACGCCGCTCGAGTCCCTGGGATCCGGCCCACCGCTCGAGCCACCGCCGAGCAGCAGCAGTAGCAGCCGGACCCGACCAGTGGGAGAGCGCAGCGTCCCCTCCCCTGCCCGTGACACAAGGGGCAGGTGCCAACGGGGACTGCACTGCCTGGGCCCCGTGCACCGCCATCGCCACTCTGAGAAGCCTATCGAGCTCCTGGAGGTCCGCCATGCCGTCGCTGGTTCCCTGGTCCTGGGTCTGGATCCTTCGCCATCCGGAATCACAAGGGAAGTTAAGACCCCTCCCCTATAGCTTATATACTCTCCCCCCCTCCCCTATAGGGACCTTTTTCAACCAATCCCCTACAGTGTCCCACAATCCCCTTATTTTACTTTATTAACCCCCTCACTCCCTCCCTTGATTCTGGTCATGTCGCCCCTCCCCCCTATGGGGTCCATGACTTTCTTTCTGATGTCTGGTTTTCTCATACGAGTTTTATCCATGTTTCTCACAGATAGGGCCCCTAGCTATGAGAGTCTATGGGGCTGATCACAGATAGAGCCTGTACCTATGAGAGTCTATGGGGCTGATCACAGATAGAACCTGTACCTATGAGAGTCTATGGAGCTGATCACAGATAGAAAATGTACCTATGAGTCTATGGGCTGATCACAGATAGAACCCGTACCTATGAGAGTCTATGGGGCTGATCATAGATAAAGCCTGTACGTATGAGAGTCTATGGGGCTGATCACAGCTAGAACCCGTACCTATGAGAGTCTATGGGGCTGATCACAGATAGAACCCGTACCTATGAGAGTCTATGGGGCTGATCACAGATAGGGCCCGTACCTATGACCGTCTATGGGGTTGATCACAGATAGAGCCCATACCTATGAGAGTCTATGGGGCTGATCACAGATAGAGCCCGTACCTATGAGAGACTATGGGGCTGATGGGTCCGTGTATTTGAGAAGACTTAAGGTACCGTCACACTAAGCGATGCTCCAGCGATCCCACCAGCAACCTGACCTGGCAGGGATGGCTGGAGCGTCGCTACACGGGTTGCTGAAGAGCTGTCACACAGGCAGATCTCACCAGCAACCAGTGACCAGCCCCCAGCCAGCAGCGACGCGTGGAAGCGATGCTGCGCTTGGTATTTAAGGTAAATATCGGGTAACCAACCCGATATTTACCTTGGTTACCAGCGAACACCGCTTAGCGCTGGCTCCCTGCACTCCTAGCCAGAGTACACATCGGGTTAATTACCCGATGTGTAGTCTGGCTATGTGAGCAGGGAGCCGGCACTGACAGCGTGAGAGCGGCGGATGCTGGTAACGAAGGTAAATATCGGGTAATCAAGGAAAGGGCTTCTTGGTTACCCGATATTTACATTGGTTACCAGCGTCCGCAGAAGCCGGCTCCTGCTGCCTGCACATTTAGTTGTTGCTCTGTCGCTGTCACACACAGCCATGTGCGCTTCACAGCGGGAGAGCAACAACTAAAAAATGGTCCAGGACATTCAGCACCAACCAACGACCTCACAGCAGGGGCCAGGTTGTTGCTGGATGTCACACACAGCAACATCGCTAGCAAGTTGTGCCTCAGCAGCGATGTTGCTAGTGATGTTGCTTAGTGTGACGGTACCTTTACTGGTTCACACAAAAACACAGAAGTTTGTCAGATTCTGAGCCAAATAATGCAAGTCTATGGATCCATGAAGAAATTGGAAGCTCTCAGATGCCAGCTCTCTGCTGACTGTTTTTTCTAGACTATTCGAAAGGAGAAACCTCCTTACTTTTTTTTATTGAAGAAAACTGATGAAACTCTGACATAACTGATAACAAAAATTGTCACTGACCGCACTGATGACACATGGACTGTTATTTGTGTATGTGAAGACTCAGTGACGTGTGAATGAGCCCCTCAGTAGGCCGGGTTTACACCGGTGTATTTTCGGCTGAGTGCTGTATGTGATAAAGCTGACCTCACACTGACCACACACGGAGCCATGTTATTCAGTGGGGTCCTGCAAAGGAGCATTTTTGTTCTTCACTGATCAAATCTGCATGTAAAAAAAATCCCAGTATGCACTTGTTTCTTCTGTGTGTGAAGTCAGACTCACCCATTCAAGTCGAAGGCCGGGGTCAGAGGGGCGTAGAGCATGGGATGGCACTCGACTGCGGCTCTGCCGATGACACTCGGCTCTGGCTCTGCTGCCATTATTTTCCTCATTCTGTTTAGAGCTGAAGAAAATCTTGCAGATCGGACTTGCAATATGGACTGATTTTCTCATTGCTTTTGTACCGCCCCGAGGTCGGCTGTAGCCGAGCCGCTCGGGTCCGGGCTCGTTTAGAGGGTGGCTTGAGCGCCTCCGGACCCGGGGGTCACGTCGCTCTGCATGGGGTTGCTGGCGATCTCGATGGTGGTGGTGGTTAGGTAGGTGTAAGGCCGGAGTCGTGTTTGAGTTCGTGACGCCACCCACGGGACGTGGTGAAGGTGTAGACACCACCACTGCAGTTACGGGGGTACCCGGGGGAGATGGTCGTGCAGCAAGATGTTAACCCCTCCGTGGGCAGGTGTTGCGGGCGGAGGAGGGGACGCTGCGCTCTCCCACTGCTCGGGTCCGGCTTGCTGCTGCTCGGTGGTGGCTCGAGCGGTAGGCCGGATCCCGGGGATTCGAGCGGCGCTCCTCGCCCGTGAGTGAAAAGGGGATTTTTGATTGTGGGGGTTTTGATTATTGTCCGTGACGCCACCCACGGTTGTGGTGATAATGGTGACACCACCACTGCTCTAGACGGGGATCCCGGGAGCGGTGACAGGGAGCAGCTTGGTTGTTATGTCTCCCCTCCGTGGGTAGGGGGTTGGTTGTCCCGGGGCCCGGTGATGAGGGTAGGGATGGTTGATGCAGGCGGGCTACGGGGCCTGGCGAGGTGCAGGGTCGCGGTGGTACTCACTCAGCCCAGTGAAGACACAGTTCTCGGTAAAACACACGGCTGGATGGACGGGTCCCCCAGACGGCTGCGGTTGTTTTCTCCCGACAGGTTGGTGATGACTGCCTTTCCCTGCACCTAGATACTGTTGTTGGTTATGATGGGTTCCCACCGGTAACCCGCTCCCCGGCTTGGATGTGGGCCGGAGGAGCCCCTTTTGCCCGCAGACGCTGGCCCTGGGAAACGGTTGCCTTGGCGGTGGCGGTGTCTCCCTCCCTCGGTTGGACTGTTGCCTTCTGTCGGGACTTGGTCGTTGGGGAGCCCAGGAGGTTCCCTTCACTAACGGATTCGGCAACTTCACGGCGACTCCTAGCCTTGCCGGGGTCCATAGGCCCCTGCCAGATGGTGCTGGCTTCTCTTCGTGTACCGGTCCGGTACCGCCGGGCCACCGCCCGTCCACGGTCCTTACGGTAACTCGGATAGGCCACTCCTGCAGACGGTCACCACCGTCTGCCAACCTTGCTGTCTCGCCCGGGCCACACACCCGGACGCTGTCAGTCAGTTGCTCTACTCCTGCACTTTTCCTCCTTCCACTTTCACTGTCCAAAACTATCTGACTCCTTTTCCCGCCTCCAGGACCGCGAACTCCTCAGTGGACGGGACCCCCTGGTGTGATCATCAGCCCCTGGAGGAAGGCAACAAGGGTTTTGTGTCTGACCTTGATGTGCCTGCTGGAAGTGTGGGGTGTGTTGTGTTGTTCTGTTTGGCCCCTGGCTTGTCCAGGGCGCCACATTCCCCCTTAGTTAAATGCAGACCATCCGCGGGCTGCCCGTCCATCACCGGTTTTATTTTAAACTGCAAAAGATAAAAAACGGTAAAACATATTTACAAGTATACTAACATCTTCCCACATCGGGAGGTACTCTTACTTTAACGTTGCAACGGTTAACGGCTTCCGCTCTCTCCCACCCAAGCAACCTGGCCCTGATGCTGCCCCTAAGAAACAGAAACAGGCAGCACCCCTTGACCCCAGTCCAGCACAAATTGCCCGAGCGGGTTCTGTCCTTTTCAGGGGACCCACGTCCATGGGGAACCCCTGAAACCCCCAGAGGATTGCCACCGGTTCCGGTGGTGGCTGGGCCCCAGCCTACTCCACTGCGGGCCCTTCCTCCAATCTGCCTCTCCGGAGGCGGTAACGGTAGAAAGTCATAAAACACTTATTTACATGCCACAAGTTTGTGGTTGCCCTGCCAGTTCTCGGGCTTGTCCATAAGGAGTTCCTTATGCCAATTTTTCAACGGTCCCCACGGGGACAATGGTGCCGGCAACAACCGGTTTCAAATCAAGGTTGCAAATCAGGTCACTTTCTCACGGTATCATTTCTTATCATTCTTGCAAAAACTTTCAAAACTTTAAACAGGTGGTGGTCCCAACGGGGACGGTGACAACGGCATTCCGCTGCCCTTACTCCGACTCTTCGGTGTCTGCTGGGGGAGGGGACGCGTGGACACCCGGGCCTCTTGGCTGCCCCTCAGCTTGGCATCCAGCGCAAACCACCCCCTCTCCCCACAGTGTCGGGTGTACTGCACCAGGTCGCCCGGCATCAGGTTACGACCTGGGTGCTCCTCCGGCAGGTGGGCATTAACATCCCGCCGGGCTATAAAGACTTCAGCCTCCAGGCCCGGTTCATAAATGAATCCATAGCCCCGGCAGACATCAAACCGCCTCACCTGCCCTTCATACAGGGGGCCCCGGACACGGAAGGTCGCTTGGCGGAGGCTCTCCTTCTCCCGGATTGCACGGGCCACCAACTCTGCCTTCTTCCTTTCCCTCTCCTCGATTTCTGGGCCCAACGGTACCGGCTGCCTATCCCAGTACGGTGCTGCTGCGAGCTCCGGTGCACGGGTCGGGCCCCGCGAGACCTTTTGGACACTGCCCACTGCTGGTGATCTGGTCAGAAGGTCCCGCGGTGACTTGGCCTTGGACGCCGCCTTGCAGCGGCAACCCGGCGCAACCTCAGCCGAGGTGTGGGGGATGGGCACAGGGGCTTTCTTCCACTGGGCCTTCGGCACGGAGCGGTTTGTCGGCTTTGGCTCGGGGAATCTCTCGGGGGATGCCTCCGATTCAGGCTTCGGGGCTTTCCACGGCAGCACCTCCGGTCGGCCACGGGCTCAGGCTACAGGTTGGTCCGCCTGGGCGGACATGCGGGGTATCGCTACCGTTTGCGGGGGTAGCGGGCCTAGTGGCGGGGCCACAGCAGCCGGGACGGGTGGCGAGGGAGGCAATAGGGCAAGGGGGTTCAGACCGGGTCCCGCAGCCACGATGACTGACCCACTAGGGGTATTGGGGCGTGGGCCACTCACCCTCCCTTCCGCAACTTCCACCTCGCGTCTCCGCATGGTCGCTATGACCTCTGCCATGTCGGTCTCCCACTCCTCCAAGAGGAGCTGCATCTTGACCTGCAGCCGTTGTTGGAGCTGCGTGGTCCGGATCTCCACCCACGCCGCGGTTCCAGGCGCGGGGGCTACGGTGCTTCAGGACGGCATAAACATCTTGCTGGCGGCCTCTCCCAGGAACAAGATTGCCGCAGGGTCCTGGCGTCCCTGCTTTTATAGCCGCGCGCTACATGCGGCCAGCCGCCATTTCGTCCCCCTTGCCTCTTTCCGGCTCCTCCTCTATCAGGGCGGGGTTTTGGCCTTCGCACCTCCACTACTCGAGGAGACGCTCGAGCGGGAACTCTTCGCGCCAAAGATGGCGGCTTCCTAATTTTTCCGGCCGGACACCTCCGGCGGTAACAAGGCGCACCTCTACCAGACGGCAGAGCGGTAAGATCCTGTTCGTGACGCCAAGTTGTCGCGGGCGGAGGAGGGGACGCTGCGCTCTCCCACTGCTCGGGTCCGGCTTGCTGCTGCTGCTGCTGCTCGGTGGTGGCTCGAGCGGTAGGCCGGATCCCGGGGACTCGAGCGGCGCTCCTCGCCCGTGAGTGAAAAGGAGATTTTTGATTGTGGGGGTTTTGATTATTGTCCGTAACACCACCCACGGTTGTGGGGATAATGGTGACACCACCGCTGCTCTAGACGGGGATCCCGGGAGCGGTGACAGGGAGCAGCTTGGTTGTTATGTTTCCCCTCCGTGGGTAGGGGGTTGGTTGTCCCGGGGCCCGATGATTAGGGTAGGGATGGTTGATGCAGGCGGGCTACGGGGCCTGGCGAGGTGCAGGGTCGCGGGGGCAGCGCTGTGCCGCACGGCACGGTGGTACTCACTCAGCCCAGTGAAGAAGACACAGTTCTCGGTAAAACACACGGCTGGATGGACGGGTCCCCCAGACGGCTGCGGTTGTTTTCTCCCGACAGGTTGGTGATGACTGCCTTTCCCTGCACCTAGATACTGTTGTTGGTTATGATGGGTTCCCACCGGTAACCCGCTCCCCGGCTTGGATGTGGGCCGGAGGAGCCCCTTTTGCCCGCAGGTGCTGGCCCTGGGAAACGGTTGCCTTGGCGGTGGCGGTGTCTCCCTCCCTCGGTTGGACTGTTGCCTTCTGTCGGGACTTGGTCGTTGGGGAACCCAGGAGGTTCCCTTCACTAACGGATTCGGCAACTTCATGGCGACTCCTAGCCTTGCCGGGGTCCGTAGGCCCCTGCCAGATGGTGCTGGTTTCTCTTCGTGTACCGGTCCGGTACCGCCGGGCCACCACCCGTCCACGGTCCTTACGGTAACTCGGATAGGCCACTCCTGCAGATGGTCACCACCGTCTGCCAACCTTGCTGTCTCGCCCGGGCCACACACCCGGACGCTCAGTCAGTTGCTCTACTCCTGCACTTTTCCTCCTTCCACTTTCACTGTCCAAAACTATCTGACTCCTTTTCCCGCCTCCAGGACCGCGAACTCCTCGGTGGGCGGGACCAACCGCCTGGCCCACCCCCTGGTGTGATCATCAGCCCCTGGAGGAAGGCAACAAGGGTTTTGTGTCTGACCTTGATGTGCCTGCTGGGAGTGTGGGGTGTGTTGTGTTGTTCTGTGTGGCCCCTGGCTTGTCCAGGGCGCCACACAGGCATGGTGGCCCCGGGACCCGTTTGGGGAGAGTAGTGGTTGGGCGGTGCAGGGCGGTGCGCGGCCGGATGGTCTCCCGTTGAAGCACCTGCGAAACACGCGTCAGGACCGGGTCCACATGTGAGGCTGACAGACTCCCCTCCTTGGGTGCTATACATACCACAGGTAGGTCCTTCAGGTGCCAATCTCCACCATTGTATGAATTTATTTTATTTTTTCTCATTTGAGATTATGCTATGTACTCGCTGGTGGTGTTACATACCATTGTGTTCAGGCCCTGATTTGGACCTTATACTGTTGGTTACTTTTCATGTATAAGCACTCCATTACTCTATTATCTTAGGGGATATACCTATGTTTCTCTGGTTATTTATATGGCTATCTGGGATATAATCAAACTATCCTGTTCCCTGCACAGAAATTAAGGGGTAGCCTGTCTTCCTCCCTGTGACCTTCTTTTCTCTGTCTCATTTAATTGGATTTTAACTATGTATGTCTAATCACTAACTGCAAACACATGTGATTTCCAGTATTTTGTATTTTTTGTAATAATAAAAACTGTATACTTTTTTCACAATTGTGGTGCAGTAATTCTTACTCCAAAAAAACATGAAAAATACCCCCCCCGTTCACAAGTTTTTGTATGTATCCTATGGGGTTCATGTACACTACCATCATTATGAGGTTCGCTGTACTTGGTCTTTGTTTTTCTTACTACTGTTTTTCCTGCCTCAGGCCCTCTGGACTCTTAGGTGGGCGTGGCCAACCGCCTGCCTCCGCCCCCTGATGTGACCATTGAACCCTGAGGGAGGTGACTAGGGTTTTTAAGGTTGGCTGCTATTGTTGTGTTGCTGTTGTGAGGGGCTTATCTGTGACTACCTGGCTAGTCCAGGGCGTCACACTCCCCCTTGGTTAACTACAGACCGTCCGCGGGCTGTCCGACCACCACCATTTATTTTTCTGAACTGTAAAAAGATAAAAAGAAAAACATTTACAAGGATACTAACATTTGTACAATATGCAGACTTTTTGTGTTTCTTCCCTTTTTGGAGGCATTTTGCTTAAACGTTACCAACAAAGAACATTTTTTATTAAACTGGAAACGGGACGGGACCGGGTCCTTTCAGTCACCCACTGAAGCAAACCTGACCCTTGATGCTGCCTCTAATAAACAGACAGCACCCCTTTTCCCCAGTCCAGGAAACAGGAACGGGTCCGGGTATTGCCCACACGGGCCGGGTACAAAGTTCCATACCCGGCAGTCTCTCCAGAGGCCCCACGTCCAGGGGACCCCTGACCCGGAGGATCGTCACTGGTTTCATTGGTGACGGGGCCTCGGCCATCATATTCCCGCAGGCCCTTCCTCCAATCTGCCTCTCCGGAGGCTGTGGGACCTGAAAGGATGGTCCAGGATTATTTACAAGCCCAATAGTTTTTGGGTGGCCTGCAGGTTCTCGGCCTTGTTCGTGGTTTTAAAGCGGGGAAATCAACAAAGTCCCAACGGGGACGGGCAGTATGGTCCCAACGGGGATTTCAACATGGTAGCCGGGATCCGCTACCTTTAACACTCGTGCTCCTCATACTCCTCCTCCAGCACTACATCGGGACTGTATGGCGGGGGAGGGGACTGCTGGGTGTGCCTCCGGGCACTGCGGCTCACCCTCCTCTTCACATCAAGGGCAAACCAGCCCCTCTCCCCACAATGCCGTGTGTAGCTGACCAGCTCGCCGGGTTCCAGGTCCCGCTCAGGGTGACCCACCGGCAGGTGCGGGTACACGTCCCTGCGGGACACAAACACTTCGGAACAAACAATACGGAGCGTCTACCTGCTCCCTTTTGCGCGGGGGTTGGGCCCAGCCAGAGCTCCTCCATGCCGGCTACGACTAGCACCTTCTGCACTGGGGGACCCCGCTGTGTCGTGGCCTGCTGTGCTGCCTTGCAGTGACAACCCTCCGACGCCTCCGCCGAGGCCTGGGATCTGGGAGCGGCCAGCCTTACCTGCTGGGCAGGCTTCCGGACAACAGCCACCTCCATCTTGGCTGGGCTGACTGCCGGGGCCTTGATTTCCTGGGGCGCGGTTACTTCTGGGACCAGCGGATCCACACTGGGAACGGGCACCTTCCACGGAAGCGGGATTGGCTTCAACCTGGTGACTGGCCGTCCGCGGGCTGCTTCCACTTCCGGTTCTTCGCGGGTATGTTGATGTTGAACGGGCTCCGCTGCTGGTGTCGGGGGCAGCGGGCCGAGCGGGGAAGCGGCGGCAGCCGGTGCGGGCGGTGAGGGAGGCAACATGGAGGGCAGGGGCAGACCGGGTCCCTCAGCCGCGTCGGCCGGTCCCTGAACTCTATATATGTTTCATATATTCTATTATGTTTTGATACGTTTGTGTATGATTATTTTCTAATTTATATTCTCCTTTCTTCTAGAAAAAATATTGATCCTGTCCTGTGGCCATGACTGTTCTCTTATTGTACCTCGAGCACCATCACTTAAAGTCACTGGGCGTAGTAACACAGTTTCGACACATCTACCCGGATCCTTTTACAAGCTGCCATCTGCCTGCACCGAGAGCCTCACGCATGCCCAGTCCCCTCTAGTCTCAAATCGTAACACGGCCCTTCAGATGAAACGCATGCGCAGTCCAGCACTTGTCCTAGGCACGTACATACTCCATTTGCACAGAGGACCTCGCGCATGTTCCGTTTAGGTGACTTACCTTTCAGCCACGGCACTCGTCATCACGCACGCACGGCGCAACGTCAGTTACAGGCACCACCCTAATCGATCAACACGCCTACTTAATACCGGTCTTTCCGGCCACTGTCATGGCAGCCCCCATGCGGCGGTGGATTCCACGCTAGTCATCTCATGCTGAATCATTCTTTCACCTATGGTAAGCACATTGGCGTCTCCACTCTGGATACCTCCGTTCATAAGTCACTTTTACTGGTCCTTGCTTTTCCTCTTTGTTCTCCGGTTTACTCCCACATTTTTCTACCCCCTTTTTCATCCACATTACACATTTATCGCTTCCATTCATTCAGTCCCATCTATCACTCTTGCTTCAAACACACTCTCATACATTTCCCCCCCTTTCTTTCTACAATCCCCTCACATCTACATATACAGTACATACATCACCTAAACATATCGTCACATATCCACCACTTTCATATCACTGATGTCTGCATACATATAACATTCATTTCATCCCTGCATATCCCTGTTACATTCATTTAATTCCCGTTATGCTCCAATATTTTCATTAGTTTATATGTATGACATCACACCCCTTACACTTCTCATACTTTCTATATTTCATCTCAGATCCACCTCATATCACACATTTTACACAACCATATTTTATACGTACTTCATCCAATTTTTTTCTTCTTTTTCTATTTTTTTTCTATTCTTGTAAGCAATTTTTTCACTCTCCTGTTTTTCTCCAATGTTCCTTGTCCTCTTTTCCTTCTTTTTTCCTTCTTTTTCTTCTTTTTTCTTCTTCCTTCTTCTTCCTGTTACTTTTCTTTTCTCCCCTTACTTATGGCTTATTATAACTATTTCTGTGATATTAACATTGTGCATTTGACATATTTATAAAAATTATTTTTCACAATTTTTCACTTTATAGAATTTTTTCCTCTGTGTTGTATACATTTTCATTCATTATTTTTTGTATTTATTTTTGTATACGTTATGTCATTTCTGTATACAGTGCTACAGAGGAAGGTCTATGTTGGACCAAAAACGTTCTTCTGTTGAGCACAATAAAATTATACTTTGCAGCATATTCAAATGATGGCGTCGGGAGTCAGTGCGTGCGCACGCAGATGGAGCTCTTTGATGAGGGCTCCATCTGCGCATGCGCCACTCCAGGCGCCATCATTTGAACTGGGACCGCGGACACACTGAGACACAGACTGCACCGGCCTGCTCCGCCACAGACGCCGTGCCTGCCGCCACGGACATGCGGTGCCTGCCAGCACAACCTCTACCTTTTTTTTTTACTTTTTTTTATCTCTAAATTTGGGGTGCGGCTTATAATCTGGTGCATTTTATAAAACGAAAAATGCAGTAAATGTTATTTATTAATTTTTTAGTGTAGTATATCAGTTTGGTTTATAGGTATCAACATTCTAATTTTCTTATAAAATATCCCAAATTTGTATAAATGCAAAACATTGATTTAAATTTATTACTAACAGAAAGTACAACATATCAGGAAAAACATTTGTCAGAATAATTTCAATATGCTGAAGTATTCACATAAAGTGAAATATGTCAGATTTAAAAAAAATTGGGCTTGGTCACTATACAGTTATAATTGTTTCTTCCCAGTGTGAGTTCTCTGATGTCTCACAAGTTGTGGTTGAGTTGTAAAAGATTTCGAACATTCTGAACATGAAAATGGCTTCTCTCCTGTGTGAATTTTCTCATGTCTAACAAGATGAGATTTCTGAATAAAGCATTTCTCACATTCTGAGCATGAAAATGGCTTCTCTCCTGTGTGAATTCTCTCATGTTTAACAAGATTAGATTTCATAGTAAAACACTTTCCACATTCTGAGCATGAAAATGGCTTCTCTCCTGTGTGAATTTTCTCATGGTTAACAAGATCAGATTTCTGTGCAAAACATTTTCCACATTCTGAACATGAAAATGGTTTTACTCCTGTGTGAATTCTCTTATGGTTAACAAGATGAGATTTCTTAGTAAAAGATTTTTCACATTCTGAGCATGAAAATGGCTTATCTTCTGTGTGAATTCTCTCATGATTAACAAGATTAGATTTCATTGTAAAACATTTTCCACATTCTGAGCATGAAAATGGCTTCTCTCCTGTGTGAATTCTCTCATGATTAACAAGATTAGATTTCACTGTAAAACATTTTCCACATTCTGAGCATGAAAATGGCTTCTCTCCTGTGTGAATTTTCTCATGTTTAACAAGATCAGATTTCTGTGCAAAATGTTTTCCACATTCTGAACATGAAAATGGCTTCTCTCCTGTGTGAATTCTCTCATGTCTAACAAGTTCTGATTTCGTTATAAAACATTTCTCACATTCTGAGCATGAAAATGGCTTCTCTCCTGTGTGAATTCTCTCATGTGTAATAAGATTAGATTTCACTGTAAAACATTTTCCACATTCTGAGCATGAAAATGGCTTCTCTCCTGTGTGATTTCTTTTATGTATAACAAGTTCAGATTTCGTAATAAAACATTTCTCACACTCCGAGCATAAAAATGGCTTCTCTCCTGTGTGAATTCTCACATGTGTAACAAGTTCAGATTTCGTAATAAAACATTTCTCACATTCTGAGCATGAAAATGGCTTATCTCCTGTGTGAATTCTCTCATGTGTAATAAAATTAGATTTCACTGTAAAACATTTTCCACATTCTGAGCATGAAAATGGCTTCTCTCCTGTGTGAATTCTCTCATGTAGCACAAGTTCAGATTTCGTAATAAAACATTTCTCACATTCTGAGCATGAAAATGGCTTATCTCCTGTGTGAATTCTCTCATGTGTAATAAGATTAGATTTCACTGTAAAACATTTTCCACATTCTGAGCATGAGAATGGCTTCTCTCCTGTGTGAATTCTCTCATGTAGCACAAGTTCAGATTTCGTAATAAAACATTTCTCACATTCTGAGCATGAAAATGGCTTCTCTCCTGTGTGAATTTTCTCATGTTGAACAAGATCAGATTTCCGTGCAAAATATTTTCCACATTCTGAACATGAAAATGGCTTCTCTCCTGTGTGAATTCTCTCATGTGCAACAAGGTTTAATTTCGTAATAAAACATTTCTCACATTCGGAGCATGAAAATGGCTTCTCTCCTGTGTGAATGCTCTAATGTTTAACAAGATTAGATTTAACTGCAAAGCATTTCCCACATTCTGAGCATGATAATTGATTCTTCCTTGAGGGAGCTCTTTTATTTTGCACACTTCTTTTGTGACTTTTTTTTTTCCTAACAGTTTGTGATGAATTGGGAGATAGTACTTTAAAAAGATCAGGTGATAGATCTTTGGTGTGATGGGCTGAGATGTTGGCATGCTCTTCATATGTATCTTGGCCAGTGTTACAATCATCAGCTTTAACATCAGAATATGCGGGACATCTTTTGGAGCTTCTGGTGCGGTCATCTGCCAAGAATAAAAGTGATTTGATTTTTGACAAAATAAAACATATTCATCTAATAATAAACATTTTAGAAAACGTAAATATAAAAAATCCCATACAAATTGCAAGGTATAGTATATACTTAACAGAACACACAGGGGACAACATCCTCATATAAAGTTTCATCTATCATACAGTATATATATATATAGTAAAGGCCCCGTCATAAACACCGCGATAAATCTTTGGCAGATTTGTGGTTGCGGTGAAATCATGGACATATTGTTCCATTTGTACACAGCCACAAACCTGGCACTGATTGTCCACAATTTCACTGCAACCACAGATCTGCCGCAGATTTATATCTGTGTGTGACAGGGCCTTAAGTCCCCCATATTGTCAGATTTCCTAATCAAGGGACATACTCCTGCGCAGTATTCAAAAAATTATGTGTCCAAAAACACACATGAGAGTAATAAATGTCCAACACAATTTTATTTAAGAGATGCAATATACAGAACATTAAAAATAGTATACACCACATCCTTGACGCAACCCATGAGTCACAGAGGAGTATGTGAGACAAATACAAGGAGGAGAGAAAAACTCAGTACACAGGTGTTCGCGCGACATTCAGTCGAATACCGGGTGACACCTGAGAATGCTCTTTATAAGGGCGGTTCTCTGACAATACATACAACGTGTGGTGGCCCTTGACAAAGCACACGAAAAGCGCGTCGGGCCTGGACCGGACAGTTTGATTGAGCCATATTTCTTCTTTTTTCGGTATGCACTGATGTACCCTGTGTACCACACTAGAGAGAGATCTGGCTTGATTTACTGAAGTACCGATACATGGTTTTATGTGGGTGTGATAGATCCCCGCAGGGACTTGTATATGAAACTCTATATATGGCAGCAATTTAATATTTTGATTACAGTTGGAGTGGGGCTATATGCAATATTTTTTTCAGATTGGGATGTGTCTTCTCCCACTCTGATTGTTTATCAACTTTCTACATCACTGACCCGGTTCCCACCCCTGTGGAGTTTTTCTCTCCTCCTTGTATTTGTCTCATATACCCCTCTGTGACTAATGGGTTGTGTCATGGATGTGGTGTATACTATTTTTAATATTCTGTATATTGCATCTGTTAAATAAAATAATAAAATTATGTTGGACATTTATTACTCTCATGTATTTTTTTGGACATATTTTTCTTTAAATTGCATGGTATGTAGCAAGGATCTATTATTATTAACTGAGTAAAGTGTCATTTATATGATGTGATGTTTGCACAAAGAATCAATTGTACTAATCTTCATCCCCAATCATTGGCCAGTGCAAACATCAAGCGACAAAGAGTAAAGCATTTGTCATTAATTGCTCATAAAAATTATGACTGTCAGCAATGTATCTGTTAGGTCCAGGTGGTGGATCCACTGGGCCGTGCACCCCACCGGAGGCCTGGGTGCACGGTAGCCAGAGCACTAGCGTGGCAAGGACAGGGTCCCACAGGGGACTGGTAGAACAGAGTCACTGGGACTTCAGAGTTCCTGGAAACAGTGCAGGAATCCGGCACAGGTGCCGGATAGGAATGTCAGGCAATAGTATTGATAACAGGACACGGCACCAGGGGACCTGAGCATCTAGCTTTCAAGACAAGGCTTACAAGACACGTTGATCAGGCCCCACCCACATGGAAAGGCCAGTCTTATATACGCAGCACAGCCTCATGTCATATCCTGCTTCAGCAGTGCTGGGCCCATAAGACCAGGTGAGTGGGCGCGGCCCGACCCTATACAGAAGCATGAGTCTAGGACTCAGAGTCAGACACATGAGACTGGGGACAGGACACAGGAGACCACGAGCGGGAGCGGCAGCCATGACCGGTGGGCACGTGAACCGGATCAGTGGGTAAGGAGCGGTGCCAGGATGGTGCAACCGGATCAGTGGGTAAGGAGCGGTGCTGAGGCATCGGGAGCGTGACAGTACCCTCCCTTTATTTCCCCCCCCCCTTCCAGCCAAAGGACCCCCGGGGCAGCCCGGACCGAGCCGCCGGACTGTAACCCAGCGCAAAGGCAAGGAAAGACTGCTGACCTCATGCCACCTTCTTGACCGGAACATGCTTAACCGAAGAACCTCTGGCAGTGGCAACGGAAAGAGGAGGACAGGCAGAAGCAGAGCGGGAATCGTGGATGACCGGATGTACAGGCGGTAGAAGAAAGGTAATCGAGGACGACGGGCTCGGGTGTCTCGGACCGGCAGAGGACGGACAAGCAGAGACAAAGGAGGCGACATCCTGAGGAAGAGACGGCCACCAATGGGCCAGAGCAATAGCACTCAGGGTGTCCTCCTGACTGGCGTGTTCAGTCGTCTCTGAAGAATGCCCCCACTGAAGGACCTCGGGTCTGTCAGACTCTGCGACGAAGGACTTCCCAGGAGGAACCTGTGCCAGGGGGAACGTAGTCACCGGAACAACTTCATTGTGACCAGCGCCAGACGGAGTTGTCTCATCTTCTGGATCCGGAGGCACCAAAGGCTCTTGTGCCAGGGACTGTGGAACGATGCTGGACTGCATTGTTTCTTTTTCTTCTTCTTGCGGCATGACAGGCTCAGGTGCCAGGGGCTGAGGAACGGGCTGTAGACAGGTGTCATGGCACAACGGACCCCAGCGAGTGATTGTGCCAGAGCGCCAACTGATGTCAGGGTCATGGAGTTGTAACCAGGGCAGACCCAGCAGGAGCGCGGGGGCCATTCTCGGGATGACATATAAAGCAATAGTCTCAGTGTGCAGAGCGCCAACACGGAGTCTCACGGGTTCGGTTGTATACAAGACGGGTTCGTATAAGGGTTTACCGTCCACGGAGGCGAACCAGAGGGGTATAGCAACCGGGATGACAGGTATCCGATATCGGTCCACTGTAGCTTGTTCGATGAAATTACCAGATGCCCCAGAATCAATGTGAGCCTCTGCTTGGTCCGAAACAAACAGATGTGGAAGCAACTGGAAATGCAGGGAGCACTGGTTCAAGAAGCCTCTGCAGGTCTTGGGGTCCCCCGCATAGCGAGGCGGAGCAGCAAGGCAGAGTTGCGAGGCCGAGGAGACAACAGGTTCGGACCTAGTCGCTGTTTGCTGCGTCGGAGACGAGGCGGCGGTCTGTAACGTGTACAACCGGTGGTCCACAGACGTCAGGAGCTTCAGTATGCGATTTAGAGTTTCACGCTTTTGCACCAGTTCCTGGCGCAGTTCAGCCAGCTCAGACATTTGTGCTCCGGCGGAATCCATGGCCTGATCAATCTGTTAGGCCCAGGTGGTGAATCCACTGGGCCGTGCACCCCACCGGAGGCCTGGGTGCACGGTAGCCGGAGCACTAGCGTGGCAAGGACAGCATCCCACAGGGGACTGGTAGAACAGAGTCACTGGGGCTTCAGAGTTCCTGGAAACAGTGCCGGAATCCGGCACAGGTGCCGGATAGGAATGTCAGGCAATAGTATTGATAACAGGACACGGCACCAGGGGACCTGAGCATCTAGCTTTCAAGACAAGGCTTACAAGACACATTGATCAGGCCCTGCCCACATGGAAAGGCCAGTCTTATATACCCAGCACAGCCTCATGTCATATCCTGCTTCAGCAGTGCTGGGCCCATAAGACCAGGTGAGTGGGCGCGGCCCGACCCTATACAGAAGCATGAGTCTAGGACTCAGAGTCAGACACATGAGACTGGGGACAGGACACAGGAGAGCACGAGCGGGAGCGGCAGCCATGACCGGTGAGCACGTGGACCGGATCAGTGGGTAAGGAGCGGTGCCGAGGCATCGGGAGCATGACAGTATCATCCCCCTTTTGTAAATAGTGGAAATTCTGCAAAAATAAACAAATGTCATGAGAGAATGGAAGCAAACTGTCGTTGCTCAATCAAAATTAAAGATAATAAGCCCCAAACAACTTCCTATATCATCAATCAGTGTCTGTTGATGAAATTGAATTTTCCTTACAGCTGCTTACTTTCAGTCTTCAGGGGAAGTAGAAGGCTGTAGTAGTCACATGTTTATGAGCAGTGACTGTTACAGCCTCATGCTTCACCATAATGACTGTATTCAAGTGGATGCAGGGAAGATATAACTTCATTTTCTCCAAATAGACTCTCCCAATAAACAGCCTAACATAACTTACATACAATTTACCACTATATCTGTATGTAAATGTAGCTGACGGGTTCTCTTTAAGAACCTGTAAAACAGGGGACACTGGTGCTCTAAAGGGCTTAGGAAGAGGACAAGGGGTGGGAAATATAGATACAGTGCCTTGCAAAAGTATTCGGCCCCTTGAACTTTTCAACCTTTTCCCACATTTCAGGCTTCAAACATAAAGATAAAACATTTTAATTTTTGTTGAAGAATCAACAAGTGGGACAGTAGAAAAAGAAGTAGAACAAAATTTATTGCTCATGCACTTTTGTAAGAAATAAAAAACTGAAAAGCGGGGTGTGCAATATTATTCGGGTCCTTTACTTTCAGTGCAGCAAAATCACTCCAGGAGTTGATTGAGGATCTCTGAATGAACCAATGTTGTCCTAAATCATCCTCTAAATATTGAGGATGATAAATATAAGCCACCTGTGTGTAATCAAGTCTCCGTATAAATGCACCTGCTCTGTGATAGTCTCAGTGTTCTGTTTAAATCACAGAGAGCATCATGAAGACCAAGGAACACAACAGGCAGGTCCGTGATACTGTTGTGGAGAAGTTTAAAGCTGGATTTGGATACAAAAAGATTTCCAAAACTTTAAACATCCCAAGGAGCACCGTACAAGCGATCATATTGAAATGGAAGACGTATCATACCACTGCAAATCTACCAAGACCCGGCCGTCCATCCAAACTTTCATCTCAAACAAAGAGAAGACTGATCAGAGATGCAGCCAAGAGGCCCATGAGCACTCTGGATGAACTCCAGAGATCTACAGCTGAGGTGGGAGAGTCTCTCCATAGGACAACAATCAGTCGTACACTGCACAAATCTGGCCTTTGTGGAAGAGTGGCAAGGAGAAAGCCATTTCCCAAAGATATCCATAAAAAGTGTTGTTTAAAGTTTGCCACAATCCACCTGGGAGACACACCAAACATGTGGAAGAAAGTGCTCTGGTCAGATGAAACCAAAATCTCACTATTTGGGCACGATGCCAAACGATATGTTTGGCGTAAAAGCAACACAGCTCATTACCCTGAACACACCATCCCCACTGTCAAACATGGTGGTGGGAGCATCACGGTTTGGGCCTGATTTTCTTCAGCAGGGACAGGGAAGATGGTTAAAATTGATGGGAAGATGGATGAAGCCAAATACAGGACCATTCTTGAAGAAAACCTGTTGGAGTCTGCAAAAGACCTGAGACTGGGACGGAGATTTGTCTTCCAACAAGACAATGATCCCAAACATTAGGCAAAATCTACAATGGAATGGTTCACAAATAAACGTATCCATGTATTAGAATGGCCAAGTCACGGTCCAGACCTGAATCCAATTGAGAATCTGTGGAAAGAGCTGAAAACTGCTGTTCACAAACGCTCTCCATCCAACCTCACTCAGCTCCAGCTGTTTGCAAAGGAAGAATAGGCAAGAATTTCAGTTTCTCGATGTACAAAACTAATAGACATACCCCATGCGACTTGCAGCTGTAATCGCAGCAAAAGGTGGCGCTACGAAGTATTAACTTAAGGGGGCAGAATAATATTGCACGCCCCACTTTTCAGTTTTTTTATTTTTTTACAAAGGTTTAACATATGCAATAAATTTTGCTCTACTTAACAATTGTGTTCACTTGTTGATTCTTCACCAAAAACTTATATTTTTTTATCTCTGTTTGTTTTATGGGGGCCGAATACTTTCGCAAGGCACTGTATATGCATTTCACCTGTGGGTGTGTGTGCTTGCATATAATTTTGCACACCTTAGCATTCATATAGATAATATCTCAATTTTATACTATATTTATAGAATGCGGAGTTACATATATTTTCTTCCTCCAAGCAAAACACTCTTCCCTTGCCATAACCCCATTTTTTATTTATTGTTTATTATTTTTTTATTTATTCATTTTTTTTTTCACTTCCATTTCATCCAAAACCCGTGTCATATATTTCTTCACCGTTATCATTTTATTTCACTTTACCGTATCTTTACTACATTCCATTTTTTCAATTGGGTATTCATCACCTTCTACATTCTTTCTGTGTTTATATACTCCTTTCCTTCATTTTTTCCTAACTTTATCACACATAGTCTTTCATGTATTATAATGCACTCCCCAGTTATCCATATATTATGCATACCCTATAGTCCTTCATATCGTATAATGCACCCCATAGTCCTTCACATAGTTTAATGAACTCCTCATAGTCTCATAGTCCTCCATGTATTATAATGCAGCCCCCATATTCCTCTGTGTAGCATTATGAAGGCCCCATATTCCTCCATATAGTGTTATACAGACACCATATTCCTACATATAATAGTATGCAGCTCCATATTCCACCATATAGTAGTATCCCACCCTTATATAGTAGTATGCCGCCCCAATATTCCTCCAAATATTATGCACCCCTTATATTCCTTCATATAGTATTATGTAGCCCCCATATAGTAGTATGCACTCTTTATATTCCTCCATATAGTACTATGCACTCCTTATATTCCTCCATATAGTATAATGCAGCCCCATATTCCTCCAAACAGTATTATGTAGCCACCATATTCCTCCAGATAGTATTATGCAAGCCCTTATTTTCCTCCATATAGTAATATGCACTCCTTATATTCCTCCATATAGTATTATGCAGCAGCCATATAGTATTGTGCACCCTATATACTTTTATGCAACCCAATAGTTCTCTGGACACTGTGATTAAATACATACTCATGTCTCCTCATTCCCCCGCTGCTCCGATTTCCTCAGAGTCCACTGTTCTGCCACTCTCCATATTTCAGTACAGCGGTGCGCAGTAGTGACGTCATCGTGCACCACTGTGCTGACAAGTCAAAGCACCACACACCAGCAGAAGATCTATTCCTTCTCTCATCATTGCTTTCAATTGTATTGGCATCAGCAATGCCAATACAATTTAAAGTGCGATCCCCGGTGGGGGGCCAGTGCTGGCACTGGTTCCCACTGACTCACGGGTCCCATAGCAGTCGTGTGGCCTGCCTCCATTGGCAGTGTGCCGCCCCAGCAGTGGATCGAACCGCTCGAATCCGGGGGTGGTATCCATTCGTGGCTCGAGGGTCTCCGGACCCGGGGACTCAGGGGCCAAACTCTAAAGTGCAGAGGGGAATATTTACAGGGGATTTGGGACTCAAACACGGCTCCGGCCGTGCACCTATCTACCAACCCCCTAAGTAGCACCAGCACCCTTTCAGAGCGACGTGACCCCCGGGTCCGGAGGCGCTCGAGCCACCCACTAGCAAGCCCGGACCCGAGCGGCTCGGCGGCGACCAAGCGCGAGCGGTACCCCTGACAGGTGTGGTGCAAAGTGTATCTAGGATTTGTGAATGCTGATGGCAACACTGCAGGATGGAGACCCAGAACCATGGGGGTTGAATACTGCACGGGGAGGGCAGTTTGTGCAGTACAGTGTGACGACCTGAATAGTCCAGGGCCGTCACAGCAGTATGCCACTTTTGCTTAGGAAATATACATGTTACTAGGGCTGGCATAAGCGTTATTGGGGGCCGGCATACACGTTACTGGGGACCAGTGGGAGGGGCACACAAGTTACTGGGGGCAAGTGGGGGGACACACACAAGTTAATAGTCTACTATTACTGGAGCTGGCTCCATCTGGAGAGGACCAGTCTAGGTAGTTCTATGTGTCGCAGGCGGGGGGTTGCGCTGCTCGACCGCGCTTGCGGCTCGGGTCCGGCTGCTGCTGCTGCTTGGTGGCTCGAGCGGTGGGCCGGATCTGGGACTCGAGCGGCGCTCCTCGCCCGTGAGTGAAAGGGGTGGTTTGTTGGTGTTTGGGATGTCGGTTTGTGACGCCACCCACGGTGTGTGGTGAAGTTGGGGCACCACCGCTGCTCTGTACGGGGATCCCGGGAGCGATGACAGGGAGCAGCTGGGATGTTTCTCTCCCCTCCGTGGGTAGGAGGGTTTTGGTAGTCCCGGGGCCCGGAGTTATTGTCTGTTTGGTGGATTGCGGGGCTTGGCCAGGTGCAGGGTCGCAGGGCAGCGCAATGCCAGACGGCACGGTGGTACTTACTCAGCCAATAACGCACACGGAGTCTCTGGTAAAACAAACGGCTGGATGGACGAGTCCCACAGACGGCTGCTACGGTCACTCCCGGTCGGTTGGCGGTAACGGTCTCTCCCTGCACTGGTGTTATGTTCTCGGCCCCGATGGCTTCCCACCGGTAACCCGCTCCCCAGCGATGTGTTGGCTAAGGGAGCCCCTTTGTTGCCCGCAAGCTCTGGCCCTAGGAGCTCTAGCTCTGGCAGTAGCTTTATCTCCCAAACAGTTTGGACGGTTGCCTTCAGTCGGGTCCTGGCTTGTCCAGGGCGCCACATTCCCCCTTGGCTAAACGCAGACCGTCCGCGGGCTGCTCGTCCATCACCGGTTTTATTTTTGTTAACTGTAGAAAAATAGAAAAACATGTAAAAACACAACATAAGCATTTCTTTATAACTTCCCATAACGGGAGGCACGGTACTTTAACGTTACAAACGGTAGTCAATTTTATTAACGGTATGGCTTCCGCTCTCCCCCCGCCCAAACAACCTGGCCCTGATGCTTCCCCTAAGAAGTGGGCAGCACCCCTTGCCCCAGTCCAGAACCAAATTGCCCGAGCGGGTACGGTCTCTTTCAGGGGAACCCACGTCCATGGGAACCCCTGATCCCCGGAGGATCGCCACCGGTTATGGTAGTGGCGGGCCTGGGCCATCCCTTTCCTCCAGGCCCATCCTCCCAAATCAGCCTCTCCGTAGGCGGTCACGGTAACAAGCCAACATTTTTATTTACACTCCACAAGTTTGTGGTTGCCCTGCAAGTTCTCGGGCTTGTCCGTAAGTAGTTCCTTACGCAATGGTTGCAGGAAGTCCCAACGGGGACTAGTTGCCGGCAACGGCCGGTTAAATCACGGTGTTAATCTGGTCACTGTTCGGTTGATCATTCTTTACTTATCATTCGGTTACAGTTAACGGTGCTGAGGGTCCCAACCGGGACAACTTGCAGTGGGGGAGACCGCTGCCATCACTGCTCGCTTTCATCTTCTTCACTCGGCCCTGGGTGGAAAAACACGGGTACCAGCCCCTCCAGCGTGTAGCAAGCGCGACGAGGGAGGGCCGCCCGGTATCCATTATTTCCGTTCCTTGGGATGTAAGTGGCCTCCATGCCACACACGGCGACGACTCCCTCGTCCTCCGAGACAGGTTTGGTGTCAGGCCCGGAGTCGCTATCGTCCGTGCCTGCACCAGGCGGGTTTCCGCCAGCTGCCGCAGTCTCCGGGCTCGCCACTCCTTCTGCTGCCGTCATAGGGGGCCGCAAACTAGATGGACCAGCGGTGGCGGGGTGCGCAGGCAGGGAAGGTGGAGGCAGGATGGGGGCCAGGGGCAGACCGGGCCCCCCAGCCACAGTGGCCGGTCCCTCCGGGACATAGGGGCGTGGGTTATTCGCCATCTCCTCCATCGCAGCCTCCATTCCGTACACCCGAGTGACCGCAGCGAGCTCCTCCACCTCCGCGGTCCACTGCTCCATCAGCAGACATATCTGACCCTGGTAACGTCGGCAGACCCCTGCCACGCGAGCTCTGATCCATGCCGACGTTCCGGACATCGACTCCGGGACCTCTGCGCGGTTGGGCGGGAAGGACATGTCGGCAGCGGTTTCTTCCAGGAACCGGAATCTGGCCGCAGAGTCCTGGCAACCCTGGGTTTATAGCCGCGGTCTACATGTGGCTAGACACCATCCGCGCCCCCTTGGTCTCTTTTCGGCACCTCCTCTTCAGGGGCGGAGTTTTGGCTTTCGCACCTCCACTGCTCGGGAAGATGCTCTTCGTGCCCAAAATGGCGGCTACTGAAAATTTTTGGCCGGACCCTCCGGCGGGACACGAGGCGCACCTCTACCAGACGGCAGAGAGGTAGGATCCTGTTCGTGACGCCAAGTTGTCGTGGGCGGGGGGTGCGCTGCTCGACCGCGCTTGCGGCTCGGGTCCGGTTGCTGCTGCTGCTCGGTGGCTCGAGCGGTGGGCCGGATCCGGGACTCGAGCGGTGCTCCTCGCCCGTGAGTGAAAGGGATGGTTTGTTGGTGTTTGGGATGTCGGTTTGTGACGCCACCCACGGTGTGTGGTGAAGTTGGGGCACCACCGCTGCTCTGTACGGGGATCCCGGGAGCGATGACAGGGAGCAGCTGGGATGTTTCTCTCCCCTCCGTGGGTAGGGGGGTTTTGGTAGTCCCGGGGCCCGGAGTTATTGTCTGTTTGGTGGATTGCGGGGCTTGGCCAGGTGCAGGGTCGCAGGGCAGCGCAATGCCAGACGGCACGGTGGTACTTACTCAGCCAGTAACGCACACGGAGTCTCTGGTAAAACAAACGGCTGGATGGACGAGTCCCACAGACGGCTGCTACGGTCACTACCGGTTGGTTGGTGGTAACGGTCTCTCCCTGCACCGGTGTTATGTTCTCGGGCCATATGGCTTCCCACCGGTAACCCGCTCCCCAGCGATGTGTTGGCTAAGGGAGCCCCTTTGTTGCCCGCAGGCTCTGGCCCTGGGAGCTCTAGCTCTGGCAGTAGCTTTATCTCCCTCACAGTTTGGACGGTTGCCTTCAGTCGGGTCTTTATTGCTGGGAAACCCCGGAGGTTCCCGTCGCTGACGGATTTGACCGGTTTAACGGCGACTCCTAGCCTGGTCGGGGTCCGTAGGCCCTGCCGGATGGTGCTGGCTTCTCTTCGCTCCCTGATCCGGTACCGGCGGGCCACCGCCCGTCCCCGGTCCTTACGGTTGTGCGTCAATCTGCCTCTCCTGCAGACGGTCACCACCGTCTGCCAACCTTGCTGTATGTGCCCAGGCCACGTACCCGGACACAGTCAGTCTCTTGCAGCTCCTCCACTACCACTTCCTCACTCTTCCTACTACAAACTCAACTCCCCTCCAAACTGAACTGACTCCTTTTTCCCGCCTCCAGGACTGTGAACTCCTCAGTGGGAGGAGCCAACCGCCTTGCTCCGCCCCACCTGGTGTGGACATCAGCCCCTGGAGGGAGGCAACAAGGATTTGTGTGTATACAAAATGACCAAAAATTGGAAAGAAAACAGAAAAGCCAATACATGGCACCTGTCTTAGCACACTCTAAACATCAAACAAGAACTGGAGGATAAGGAGTAAAGTGCAAATATGTTTAATAAATGGCAACTGGCACAAAGGAATCAGCGGCAAAACAGGCCGGCAGATAGAATATAAATGTACAAGATGACAAATACATGTAGGGCACAAGTAAAAGAAATAAATGACAGGCTGGGTCAGAAACATGGACAAGGCATCCTGCACATAAAAAGCATGATGTGGAGTTTTGACAATTGTTACACAAAGACAGATGGTAAAAGCCAGCATTAGATAAGCACTATGATAAAAGTATGTACTCTGAAATAACAGAGATATATTCAGTATATAAAATAGGATCCAAGTATCACTAATAAACAGTGCTTAATACAGGTGCTGGTGAAGCAGCAAACTCTGCAATAACAGAGTCAAATAGTTAAACAAGGTCAAAGCTTATAAACAAATAAACAAGTTTAGCCACCATGGGGTGCTGAATGGATGCCAATGAACAGTCAGATTAAGTACAAAAGACATGGATGCATGTCCATATGCAAAAAATATATAAAATTAAAATTAAAAACAAACTGCGCAGGCGTGTGAGGGAGCATGTGAGGGACATTGCTGCCGCCCGGACAGTGGTTGACACTTCCACCCTTAAAACCCTTCCTCGCCACTTTCATGCTTTTCATGACTGTGATCCAACATCCCTGAGAATCAGGGGCATTGATGTCATACATGGGGGGGCGAGGGGTGGGAATGTACGCAAAATACTCGCCCAGCGTGAAACACGTTGGATTTACACCTTAGGTACACTGTCCTCGAGGGGGCTTAATGAGCATCTAAGTTTTGCGCCTTTCTTACGATGACTGCTTTCTTCTTTGACCTCCCTGGTTTTTGTGCCTTGTTTTTAATTTTATATATTTTTTGAATACCTTGTTACAGCATATGTTCTCTTTCAGTGTGACATTGTTGATATTTATTTAGCTACATTGTTTATTTATTTTTATTATGGACATGGAGTTAATGTATATTATATATTGATCATTTCCCTCCTGTGCCACGACTTGGGATGTTTTTTGTGATATTGAATACTCTGTGCTATAGTATATGATCTCCTTAAGTGTAACATTGTTTATATCTATCTATTTGTATTTTTGACTTTGATTATGGATATGGAGTTCATATATTATACATTGATTACCTTCCTCTTTGTACCACGACTAGGACACCTGAATTAATATTGAGTGTTCTGTGTTATAATATATGTCTTTTTCATCAGTGGCACATTGTCTATAATTACCTATGTATATTTCTGATATTTATCATGGACATTGAGTCATTATTATATATTGATTATCTTCCTCTTGGGTCACGACTAGGACATTTGAAGTTACATTGAAGACTTTATGCTACATTTGATGTTCTCCTACTATTGTTACACTGCATAATTACTTATCCTTGTCTTTCTATGCTCGCTCCCGCTCCTCCTCCCCCCGTAGGCGCGGCTGCATCAGTGGCCTGCTGGCCCGGCTCTGTCGGCGTCATTATCGCCTGCGCGCATGCGCGGTTCGCGGGTGATGCGTCCCCGCTACATTTAAGGGACGTTGACAGCTGACGGCGCCGGGTACCAGCCGCGATTGGTCCAGTCGGGGGGGGGGGGGGTCTGGTATTCTCAGGGTGGGAAGAGCCATGGTTATTGGACTCTTCCCAGCCTAAAAATAGCAGGCCGCAGCCGCCCCAGAAGTGGCGCATCCATTAGATGCGCCAATCCTGGCGCTTCGCCCCAGCTCATCCCGCGCCCTGGTGCGGTGGCAGACGGGGTAATAAATGGGGTTGATACCAGATGTGTAATGTCACCTGGCATCAAGCCCAGCAATTAGTGATGTCACGGCGTCTATTTGATACCAGACATAACTAATTGACAGTAATACAAAAAAAAATTGACAACAAAAAAAAATTTATTTGAAAAAACACTCCCCAACCATCCCTCTTTGACCAATTTATTGAAAAGAAAAAAAAAATCTCATGTAAGCCATTTTGGAAGTCCCACGATCTTCTAGAATATGGGGGGCACGTTCAGGGAACGTGTCCCCCATTTTCTAGGAGTGCAGACCTTCCATTTGAGGAGAGTGGGTGCAAAGAATCTGCACCCACCCTCCACGGGTCACAGCTGCAGACTCTGACTCAGACGCTGGCTGCTGCTGCTGCTGCACAGACACAGGAAGCTGACAGCCGCGCTCTGCACATGTGACCGGCACTGCTGTGAAGGAGCCGGAGGAGGGGGCCGCGGGGGATCAGCGCTCCCACAGGTACGGGGGACACCGGGGAACACCGGGGTGGGAGTAGGGGGTGACCTGGCAGGGCCTGGGGAGCAGTATTCTGTCGCATGTGTGATGGCACATGCGACAGAAGTCAAAGGAAATGGGGACATGCGGGCGGTGCGCTGCTGTGCGTGCCGCCATTTTGGATTTTCGGGGGTTTAGGGGGGGGTTGGGGGTCGATACTTCGGCGACCCCGTGGGTCCGGAGGGGACCGGGGGAGCAGATTTATCTCCCAGCTGACATGTTTGATCATGCCAGATGGGAGATTAATCATTGTTTACCGGTGCTGTGATTTACTATTACATGATCATCGGTATACGGTGTATACCGGTGATCATGTGAGCGGGGAGCGGAAAAACCGGCCCGAATCATGATCTCCAGGGTCTCAGCTAGCCCTGAAACCCCGGAGATTTTCTGACGTTGGGGGGCGCTATTTACCTTTTTCTGACCGCCGTTTATAGACGGCGGATCAGAATAAGGACCTGATTCTGCCGCCGTTTATCTCCGTAAGGCGGTCGTAATGGGGTTAATCTGACTGTTCATTGGCATCCATTCAGCACCCCATGGTGGCTAAACTTGTTTATTTGTTTATAAGCTTTGACCTTGTTTAACTATTTGACTCTGTTATTGCAGAGTTTGCTGCTTCACCAGCACCTGTATTAAGCTCTGTTTATTAGTGATACTTGGATCCTATTTTATATACTGAATATATCTCTGTTATTTCAGAGTACATACTTTTATCATAGTGCTTATCTAGTGCTGGCTTTTACCATCTGTCTATGTGTAACAATTGTCAAAACTCCACATCATGCTTTTTATGTGCAGGATGCCTTGTCCATGTTTCTGACCCAGCCTGTCATTTATTTCTTTTACTTGTGCCCTACATGTATTTGTCATCTTGTACATTTATATTCTATCTGCCGGCCTGTTTTGCCGCTGATTCCTTTGTGCCAGTTGCCATTTATTAAACATATTTGCACTTTACTCCTTGTCCTCCAGTTCTTGAAGAATTTGTGTGTGCGGCTGATGTGCCTAACCGGGGTGTGGGGTGTGTTGTTGCAGTACCTGTGACGTCCTGGCTTGTCCAGGGCACCACATATGCGCATTCCCGGGTGTTGACGTCATGGTGAGTCGCCCACGAGCAGTACAACTATCAATGGCTGCTGGCCGCCCGTCTGCCTCCAAAGCTCCTCTCTCTGGCTGTAAAGCTACGTCAGCCAGGAGGGCATGTCGCGCACATGCAAGATCAGCCAGAGAGAGGAGCAACAAAGCAGGAGTTTCTGTACATGTCGCGCTGCCCCTGCGTTGCAGATGGTGACACTCAGTATGGCTGCCGGGAATGATGAAATAGCACACTGCGGGTAGCTAGTGCCGGACCCCCCAGCTCACGGGTCCCATAGCAGTGGTGTGGCCTGCCTCTATTGGCGGTACGTTACTGCACACCATCCCTGATAAAGAAGGAGGGACTCCTTTGAAACGCGTAGGTTCGTGAGTCCTCTCCTCAGCAGACAGGTTTCCCCATCCCAGCCAGTGACGTCACTCTGCTCAGCACGTGGCAGTCAGATGGATGAGTTTCCGGCTGGAACTTGCCGTTGCCTAGTTAGCACAGCTGCTTCGCGTGCTGCAGCTCACACGCGGCTCCTACCAGCACCTGTCAGATCAGCTCGCCGCTCGCAGCTGATGCCTCTGGCACTTCTCCCTCAGCTGTCATCCACCTCGGTAAGATCACACCTCCTGCAGTGTTCTCCCAGCTCTAGCCAAGGCACTCATTGAGCGTAGTCTACAAGTTATTTGCCTTCTTTCCATAGCCCACAGGCTTATCATTAATGCTACCTGCCTCCCCCACCATCTCTTTGCCGCATTGAACCCTCATTTAGGTGATAAAAGCATCTATCAACATTTAGGTAAGGTCATATTTGTTTTGCAGCTTATTACCATTCCTTTTTCATGCACTTATATTGTTCCATCATATTTTAATTCTGTATCGGCTCCACTTCACTTCCCCTCTCCCCATTTTTTAGCTCACAGATCCAGCTTCATTTTTTTGTGATCCAGCTCAGAACGTACTTCACCATTTCTAATATCAGGTCAGGTACTCATACATTTACTTTCACCCAGTTTTACACTCTATATTTTTTGCAAATCTACTGTACCTACACCATCACCTCCCAAATGCAATTACACATTCTTGATTGTCTCATTTTTACAGACAATACCTTCACCACCCTCAGGACTCTATTACCCTCATAGTGGCTGACTACCGTCTGCGGTCCGCATACGGGTGGGTAACTCTACCATCTATACTTCATATCTATTGCTAATACCCCCCCACACCCCAATTTCTTCATTCCCTTTATTTTTCCTTTTTCTCTTCTTACTCATAACCTGCACTCTTTTTCCTTCCTCACAGGAGGTTTCATTGCCTTTTTTTCAGCTTTTTTTCCATTTTCTCATCCCCCTCGTGCTTTGCATTCATCAGGTATCCATGTTTCTCCATACTTTCACATCCAATTCATGCTAATTTATCAGTTAGCGCAGTAGTTTGAAAAAAAATTCTCTTTAAGAACCAATATTTGCCTGTGTAAGGCTAAGTTTACACTCCCGTTGTTTTAAATCTGTCAGATCTGTCGTTGCAACCCAACGATAGATCCGTTTTTTTTAATGTCAACTGACGCAACGGATGTGTTATTTCACAGGATTCTGTTCACAGGATTCCTGTGAAAAAACTGATCAGTCGTGTCCGTTTTTTGACTGATCCGTCGTGATCCGTTTGTTTTTGGGACAGCCCAATGGGTGTGCCAAACATGCTGGGCATGCTCAGTAGAGCATGACGGAATCCAGTACTGGATTCTGTCATGTGACGGATTACGGTGGAATCCAGCACCATAGACAACCATTATAGCTCTTGAAGGATTGCGACGGACACCTGTGGCGTGCAAATTTTTGCCGCTCCAAAAAAGTTACATTCAGCGTTGCTCCCGCCTGACGGTCAGTCACTAAACGACTGCTTCATCACACGGCGGATGCAACGCCAGGCCATCAGTCACAATCCATCACTAATAGAAGTCTATGGGGAAAAAACAAATTCCTGAAAAATATTTTGCAGGATACCATAATTCCTCAAGGCGATGGATTTAAAACAATGGGAGGGTGAAATTAGCCTAATAGATGCTTAAGGCTGCTTTACACGTTGCAATTTCCTATGCGATCTCATATGCGATCGCACACGCCCCCATCGTATGTGCGGCACGGGCAATTTGTTGCCCGTGCCGCACAAATGATCAACCCCCGTCACACGTACGTACCTGCCGGACGACCTCGCTGTGGGCGGCGAACATCCACTTCCTGAAGTGGGAGGGACGTTCGGCGTCACAACAACATCACACAGCGGCCGGCCTATAGAAGAAGAGGGGCGGAGATGAGCGGGACATAAACATCCCGCCCATCTCCTTCCTTACGCATAGCCAGCGGGTGCCGCGGGACGCAGGTAAGCTGTGTTCATTGTTCCCGGGGTGTCACACGGAGCAATGTGTGCTGCCTCGGGAACATTGAACAACCGGACGTTCAATTTTTAGAAATTGAATGACGTGTATGCGATCAACGGTTTAACATACAATCATGATCACACATAGGTGTCACTACAATATCACTAACGATGCCGGATGTGCGTCACTTACGACGTGACCCCGCCGACACATCGTTAGATATATTGTAGCATGTAAAGCCCGCTTTAGGTCACGTTGAAACGTACAGTATTTGGTTAGTATTTTACATCAGTCTGTGAAAGCAAATCTCAGGAATAGTGATGAGCGGACCCGTGGAAGTTTAGTTCAGTAGGTTTAGCAGGACTTTAGATACAGTTTGGTTTGGGACCCGGATTTGACCTGAACCCCAATGGAAGTCGCTAAGTGGTCAGTTCGGGTCTCTGCCTACAAGTAGTCAGCCATAAACGGATCACTTCTAGAGGATGGTGGACGGGGTTTCTCCATTTTGTTTTTTTGGTGCACACTAGATCTGTTCCCGCTGTTGTTACCCCCAGTGCGAGCCTTTCTAACACTGCAAGCGATTCGCACTGGGCTGAACACTGAGTGTAACTAAGCACAGCGATGCTCGTGGGAGTGATTTGCATATATAAAGCATCCGAACTCTGAATACGAACTCTGCATATTATTAAGTCTGTGTTTGGTACGAACAGCGAACCTCAGATTTACTCATCTCTACTCAGGAGATGAAAAGTATAACAGAAACACGACACCACTTCTACATTTTTTACCAAGTCCTGGTTTTTTCTCAAAAATACTGATGTAAAATACTGACCTAATACTGAACATGTGAACATGGCCTAAGGCGGGCTTTGCACGTTGCAACATCGGTAACAATGTGTTACCGATGCTGCAGCGATAGTCCCGCCCCCGTCGCACGTTCGATATATAGTGAAAGCTGCCGTAGCGATTATTATCGCTACGGCAGCTTTACACGCACATACCTGCCGTGCGACGTCCCTCTGGCCGGCGACCCGCCTCCTTCCTTAGGGGGCGGGTCGTGCGGCGTCACAGTGACGTCACACGGCAGGCGGCCAATTAAAGTGGAGGGGCGGAGATGAGCAGGATGTAAACATCCCGCCCACCTCCGTCCTTCTCATTGCAGCCGGGAGGCAGGTAAGGTGAAGTTCCTCGCTCCTGCGGCTTCACACACAGCGATGTGTGCGGCCGCAGGAACGAGGAACTACATCGTACCTGTCGCTCCCCCGGCATTATGGAAATGTCGGAGGCTGCAGCGATGATACGATGACGACGATTTTGCGCTCGTTCATCGTATCATCTAGGATTTACACACTACGACATCGCAAGTGACGCCGGATGTGCGTCACTTTCGATTTGACCCCACCGACATCACACCTGCGATGTCGTAGTGTGCAAAGCCCGCCTAAGGGTTTATTACACAGGCAAATATTTGCCTGCAACAAGCAGTGATTGGTGATACGGGAGCGTATTTCTTCTCTTTCCCCATAGAGAACAGATGAAATCTTGGTCAAATGTTCATGTTGTTGGAGGATTCAGGAGAGACAACGAACAACAGGTATATTAAGATGTTTGTACTAACATTACAGTTTAGCCTGGATCGTGCTTGAAAGATAAAGAATAATTGTATATTTATATTGCATACCCCAGTGTGTGCTGTGGAAATTAAGTTTATTCTTCAATGACTACCTGAAATGGACCACTGCCCCCCATCTTCCATGTGACAGAGCGTATGACGTGCTCATATTGTGCCTCTCTTGTAGTGAGAAATGCTCAGGAGTCAGTGCTATTGGGTTGTGTCTGTCTCACACTCCCTGATACCTACATGTACAGAGCGGCGCAGAGTAGCCGTATGATTGTAATAAGAAGCCCGGTGAATGAACAAGATTTTCACTCTTCTCTATTTAGTGGTGACTCCTCACCGGGGCAGTTACCTGTAGGATCGTCCTCTTTGCATATCTCACCATCCCGCACATTGCTTTCTCCTTTCGCCATTATGACTTCAGAATTTATATTTTTCAGATCTTTACTCGGATTTAAAAGCTGTGAAAGTAATAATATAATAGTCAGAGACACAAGGAAAACTCACATGGAAAATTCTAGATGAACGCTTTTACTACTCGCTTGTGTGGCACCTGAGCTGCGCATAGATTCCATCATCTCCACCTCCTCTATCACTAAGTGCTGCCCACAGAGTCAGTACAGCAGCGATAGAAGCAGACGTCACTGGAGCAGGGTCCAGACAACATTACAACACAGTGATTTGTTATATTATTATGTCTTCACATTTTAGACACCTTATCATGGACAGGACCTTCTCTGTGATGTAGGTGCGGCTATTTGAGGTCAATGTCACTTTACAGTTCAATCTCACACTCACCCCTCATACAGGTTACAGATCGTACACATGAGCCCCCAACCAGTCCACACACCCAAGACGATGTCACATGCCACCACTTACCGAAAAGGCGTTAAAGGGGTTTTGCCACCAAACACTTTGCTGATAAAAACATTTAAACTGGTATACATGTTCACAGAAATGTTTAGAGTGGATAACTTGAATGAATTATACCTTTTTATATGTTTTCTTGTTTGTTTGTGTTTCCTTTACATTGTACTGAATGGGAAAGATTGTGGGAGGGAATACAAGAAAAGCCATGTGACATTCCATGTCAGTAGTTCCTAAAATAAACCCCATGAACTGTGTGTTTTTCAGAAAGTGATAGGAAAGGAGTGATATGAGATAAGAAGCATGGAGTATAGGTAAATAAGAGCAAAAATAAGGTGGCTTTACACACTGCAACATCGCAAACGACATCGCTGTAACGTCACTGGTTTTGTGACGTAATAGCGACCTCCCCAGCGACATTGCAGTGTGTGAAACACATCAGCGACCTGGCCTCTGCTGTGAAGTTGCTGATCGCTGCAAATCGTTCAGGACCATTCTTTGGTCCTTTGTTTCCCGCTGTGCAGCATGATCGCTAGAAAGTCTCAGTGTGTAAAGGGGACTTTACAGCGACTTCGTTAGCGACTTCCCTTTCAAAAAGCTGCTTTACAACGTCCCCAATGACTAACTAGGTCGTTCTGCAGGTCCGGATCGCTGTTGCGTCGTTGGCCAGGTCTGCCTGTTTGACAGCTCACCAGCGACTCACCAGAGACTTTGTAGCGATCCCGGCCAGGTTGGGATCGCTGGTGGGATCGCTAGAAAGTCTCAGTGTGTAAAGGGGCCTATAGTGTGTTGTCTGATAGGCGTCAATAGATAAGTGTATATATATACAGAACGTCCCCAGGTTAGGAACTAGATCGGTTCTGTAGGTTTTTACATAACTCGAATTTGTATATAAGTTGGCAATGGCATATGACCAGCAACAAAACCCTAATAATCACCTGATCGCTGACTTCTCCAGCCTTCCCATTGCCCACTGCCCAGTCCTCTTCTATCCGTCATCTTTGGTCGTATCTTCGGCCTCTTCACTATAGGTCAGGACTCATAGATACGTGCAGGCCTCAGAGTTCACTGCATGTTGTAAGATCGTGAATGCAAGACATGCGACATGACCATATGTTTTGCAGCGATGTCCAAGGCCTGGAGATCGATGTAAGTCCTGACATATAGTAAAGGCGCTGGAGATATGATACACGACAGCGGAAACTATGAGTTATACATAAGCCGAATGTTCGAACTTGAGGACTGCCTACATATTACAGTGCCTTGCAAAAGTATTCGGTTCCCTTGAATTTTTCAACCTTTTCCCACATTTCAGGCTTCAAACATAAAGATAAAAATGTTAATGTTATGGTGAAGAATCAACAAGTGGGACACAATTGTGAAGATGAACGAAATTTATTGCTTATTTAAACTTTTGTAAAAAATAAATAACTGAAAATTGGGGCATGCAATATTATTCATCCCCTTTACTTTCAGTGCAGCAAACTCACTCCAGAAGTTCATTGAGAGTCTCTGAATGATCCAAGGTTGTCCTAAATGACTGATGATGAGAAATATAAGCCACCTGTGTGAAATCAAGTCTCCATATAAATGTACCTGCTCTGTGACAGTCTCAGTGTTCTGTTTAAAGCGCAGATAGCATCATGAAGACCAAGGAACACAACAGAAAGGTCCATGATACTGTTGGGGAGAAGTTTAAAGCTGGATTTGGTTACAAAACTATTTCTTTAAACTTCACAAAACTTTAAACATCTCAAGGAGCACTGTGCAAGTGATCATATTGAAATGGAAGGAGTATCATACCACTGCAAATCTACCAAGACCCGGCCGTCCCTCAAAACTTTCATCTCAAACAAGAAAAAGACTGATCAGAGATGCAGCCAAGAGGCCCATGATCACTCTGGATGAACTGCAGAGATCTACAGCTGAGGTGGGAGAGTCTGTCCATAGGATAACAATTAGTCGTACACTGCACAAAGCTGACCTTTATGGAAGAGTAGCAAGAAGAAAGCCTTTTCTCAAAGATATCCATAAAAAGTGTCATTTAAAGTTTGCCATAAGCTACTTGGGAGATACACCAAACATGTGGAAGAAGGTGCTCTGGTCAGATGAAACCAAAATCGAACTATTTGGGCACAATGCCAAACGATATATTTGGCCTAAAAGCAACACAGCTCATCACCCTGAACGCACTATCCCCACTGTCAAACATGGTGGTGGCAGCATCATGGTTTGGGCCTGCTTTTCTTCAGCAGGGACAGAGAAAATGGTTAAAATTGATGGGAAGATGGATGGAGCCAGATACAGGACGATTCATGAAGAAAAACTGTTGGAATCTGCAAAAGACCTGAGACTGGGACAGAGATTTGTCTTCCAACAAGACAATGATCCCAAACATAAAGCAAAATCTACAATGGAATGGTTCACAAATAAACGTATCAGGTGTTAGAATGGCCAAGTCACGGTCCAGACCTGAATCCAATCGAGAATTTTTGGAAAGAGCTGAAAACTGCTGTTCACAAACGCCTCCATCCAACCTCACTCAGCTCCAGCTATTTGTAAAGGAAGAATGGGCAAGCATTTCAGTCTCTTGATGTGCAAAACTGATAGAGACATACCCCAAGAGACTGCAGCTGTAATCGCAGCAAAAGGTGGCACTACAAAGTATTAATTTAAAGGGGCCGAATAATATTACACGCCCCAATTTTCAGTTATTTATTTTTAATAAAAGTTTAAAATAAGCAATAAATTTCGTTCAACTTCACAATTGTGTCCCACTTGTTGTCAATTCTTCACCATAACATTACATTTCTTATCTTTATGTTTGAAGACTGATATGTGGGATAAGGTTGAAAAATTCAAGGGAGACGAATACTTTTGCAAGGCACTACAGTTAGGTCCAGAAATATTTGGACAGTGACACAATTTTCGCGAGTTGGGCTCTGCATGCCACCACATTGGATTTGAAATGAAACCTCTACAACAGAATTCAAGTGCAGATTGTAACGTTTAATTTGAAGGTTTGAACAAAAATATCTGATAGAAATTGTAGGAATTGTACACATTTCTTTACAAACACTCCACATTTTAGGAGGTCAAAAGTAATTGGACAAATAAACCAAACCCAAACAAAATACTTTTATTTTCAATATTTTGTTGCGAATCCTTTGGAGGCAATCACTGCCTTAAGTCTGGAACCCATGGACATCACCAAACGCTGGGTTTCCTCCTTCTTAATGCTTTGCCAGGCCTTTACAGCCGCAGCCTTCAGGTCTTGCTTGTTTGTGGGTCTTTCCGTCTTAAGTCTGGATTTGAGCAAGTGAAATGCATGCTCAATTGGGTTAAGATCTGGTGATTGACTTGGCCATTGCAGAATGTTCCACTTTTTTGCACTCATGAACTCCTGGGTAGCTTTGGCTGTATGCTTGGGGTCATTGTCCCTCTTGTACTATGAAGCGCCGTCCGATCAACTTTGCGGCATTTGGCTGAATCTGGGCTGAAAGTATATCCCGGTACACTTCAGAATTCATCCGGCTACTCTTGTCTGCTATGTCATCAATAAACACAAGTGACCCAGTGCCATTGAAAGCCATGCATGCCCATGCCATCACGTTGCCTCCACCATGTTTTACAGAGGATGTGGTGTGCCTTGGATCATGTGCCGTTCCCTTTCTTCTCCAAACTTTTTTCTTCCCATCATTCTGGTACAGGTTGATCTTTGTCTCATCTGTCCATAGAATACTTTTCCAGAATTGAGCTGGCTTCATGAGGTGTTTTTCAGCAAATTTAACTCTGGCCTGTCTATTTTTGGAATTGATGAATGGTTTGCATCTAGATGTGAACCCTTTGTATTTACTTTCATGGAGTCTTCTCTTTACTGTTGACTTAGAGACAGATACACCTACTTCACTGAGAGTGTTCTGGACTTCAGTTGATGTTGTGAACGGGTTCTTCTTCACCAAAGAAAGTATGCGGCGATCATCCACCACTGTTGTCATCCGTGGACGCCCAGGCCTTTTTGAGTTCCCTAGCTCACCAGTCAATTCCTTTTTTCTCAGAATGTACCCGACTGTTGATTTTGCTACTCCAAGCATGTCTGCTATCTCTCTGATGGATTTTTTCTTTTTTTTCAGCCTCAGGATGTTCTGCTTCACCTCAATTGAGAGTTCCTTAGACCGCATGTTGTCTGGTCACAGCAACAGCTTCCAAATGCAAAACCACACACCTGTAATCAACCCCAGACCTTTTAACTACTTCATTGATTACAAGTTAACGAGGGAGATGCCTTCAGAGTTAATTGCAGCCCTTAGAGTCCCTTGTCCAATTACTTTTGGTCCCTTGAAAAAGAGGAGGCTATGCATTACAGAGCTATGATTCCTAAACCCTTTCTCCGATTTGGATGTGAAAACTCTCATATTGCAGCTGGGAGTGTGCACTTTCAGCCCATATTATATATATAATTGTATTTCTGAATAAGTTTTGTTATTTTAGCTGTTTACAAAAACATGTGTCACTGTCCAAATATTTCTGGACCTAACTGTATATATACACCAACATTTTATATATATATATATATATATATATATATATATATATATATATATATATATATATATATATATCTATACACATATATACACATATATACATACCGTGCCTACAAGTAGTATTCAACCCCCTGCAGATTTAGCAGGTTTACACATTCGGAATTAACTTGGCATTGTGACATTTGGACTGTAGATCAGCCTGGAAGTGTAAAATGCACTGCAGCAAAAAAGAATGTTATTTCTTTTTTTTTTTTTTTTTTTTTTTTAAATTGTGAAGAGTTTATTCAGAGGGTCATTTATTATTCAACCCCTCAAACCACCAGAAATTCTGTTTGGTTCCCCTAAAGTATTAAGAAGTATTTCAGGCACAAAGAACAATGAGCTTTACATGTTTGGATTAATTATCTCTTTTTCCAGCCTTTTCTGACTAATTAAGACCCTCCCCAAACTTGTGAACAGCACTCATACTTGGTCAACATGGGAAAGACAAAGGAGCATTCCAAGGCCATCAGAGACAAGATCGTGGAGGGTCACAAGGCTGGCAAGGGGTACAAAACCCTTTCCAAGGAGTTGGGCCTACCTGTCTCCACTGTTGGGATCATCATCCGGAAGTGGAAGGCTTATGGAACTACTGTTAGCCTTCCACGGCCTGGACAGCCTTTGAAAGTTTCCTCCCATGCCGAGGCCAGGCTTGTCCAAAGAGTCAAGGCTAACCCAAGGACAACAAGGAAGGAGCTCCGGGAAGATGTCATGGCAGTGGGGACATTGGTTTCAGTCAATACCATAAGTAACGTACTCCACCGCAATGGTCTCCGATCCAGACGAGCCCGTAAGGTACCTTAACTTTCAAAGCGTCATGTCAAGGCTCGTCTACAGTTTGCTCATGATCACTTGGAGGACTCTGAGACAGACTGGTTCAAGGTTCTCCGGTCTGATGAGACCAAGATCGAGATCTTTGGTGCCAACCACACACGTGACGTTTGGAGACTGGATGGCACTGCATACGACCCCAAGAATACCATCCCTATAGTCAAGCATGGTGGTGGCAGCATCATGCTGTGGGGCTGTTTCTCAGCCAAGTGGCCTGGCCATCTGGTCCGCATTCATGGGAAGATGGATAGCACGGCCTACCTGGAGATTTTGGCCAAGAACCTCCGCTCCTCCATCAAGGATCTTAAGATGGGTCGTCATTTCATCTTCCAACAAGACAACGACCCAAAGCACACAGCCAAGAAAACCAAGGCCTGGTTCAAGAGGGAAAAAATCAAGATGTTGCAGTGGCCTAATCAGTCTCCTGACCTTAACCCAATTGAAAACTCGTGGAAGGAGCTCAAGATTAAAGTCCACATGAGACACCCAAAGAACCTAGATAACTTGGAGAAGATCTGCATGGAGGAGTGGGCCAAGATAACTCCAGAGACCTGTGCCGGCCTGATCAGGTCTTATAAAAGACGATTATTAGCTGTAATTGCAAACAAGGGTTATTCCACAAAATATTAAACCTAGGGGTTGAATAATAATTGACCCACATTTTTATGTTGAAAATGTATTAAAATTTAACTGAGCAACATAACTTGTTGGTTTGTAAGATTTATGCATCTGTTAATAAATCCTGCTCTTGTTTAAGTTTGCAAGCTCTAACTTATTTGCATCTTATCAAACCTGCTAAATCTGCAGGGGGTTGAATACTACTTGTAGGCACTGTACATACCGGTATTTATATAAACTAATATATAATAACGTAATGGAAGAGATGTCCGGCACTATCCAATGGTCTAGGTGGCTTCTCTTTAAAGCAAAATAACCTGTCTGTGTTTAAACATGTACCTGAAAAAATGGTACAAGCAGTGGCATAGCCACTGCTTTTGCCGCCCGGGGCGATCGTCAAATGTGCCGCCCCCCTCCGTTGGCCGTCGATAATCCAGAAACCTTCAAAAATCCGGAAAACCATTAAAATATTTATTTTTCATGGAACTACAATCAAAGATCTAATTGTAGACTGCTGCTATTAGTCCTAGACTTTCACCTTTTTACACACATATGTAGGCCTATTATACACACACACAGCTGTGCTGCATACATACAGACACACACACACAGCTCTGCTGCATACATACAGATACACACACAGCTCTGCTGCATACATACAGACACACACACAACTCTGCTGCATACATACAGACACACACACAGCTCTGCTGCATACATACAGACACACACACAGCTCTGCTGCATACATACAGACACACACACACAACTCTGCTGCATACATACAGACACACAAACAGCTCTGCTGCATACATACAGACACACACAGCTCTGCTGCATACAGACACACACAGCTCTGCTACATACATACACACACAGCTCTGCTACATACATACACACACAGCTCTGCTACATACATACACACACAGCTCTGCTACATACATACACACAAAGTCTGCTACATACATACACACACAGCTCTGCTACATACATACACACACACAGCTCTGCTACATACATACAGACACACACAGCTCTGCTGCATACATGCAGAGCTGTGTGTGTCTGCATGTATGTAGCAGAGCTGTGTGTGCATCTGTTACATACAGACACACATCCCTGCTACATACAGACACACACACACACAGCTCTGCTACATACATACAGACAGACACACAGCTCTACTATATACATACACACACAACTCTGCTACATACATACACACACATGTAGCAGAGCTGTGTGTGTCTGTTACATACATACAGACACACTCACACACACAGCTTGCTACATACAGACACACACGACTCTGCTACATACATACAGACTACAGACACACACACAACTCTGCTACATACTGTACATACAGACACACACAAACATAAAACTCTGCTACATACATACAGACACACACACAACTCTGCTACATACATACAGACAGACACACACACACACACACAACTCTACTACATACATACAGACACACACACACACAACTCTGCTGCATTCATACACAACTCTGTTGCATTCATACAGACACACAGCTCTATGCATACATACATACAGACACACACAACTCTGCTGCACATATAGACAAACACGCGGCTCTTGGGGACCCACACACGCGGCTCCGGGGGCCAGCACATACAGCTCGGGGGGGCATGGAATACACCTGGTGGGGGGGGAGAAGCCCATACAGCTCACTGGGGCCCATAAACCGGGTGGCTGGGAGGGAACATACAGGTCGAGTGTGGGGGGATGCAGCACTTACCGCTCGGTCACGGAGGAGGGGGCCCCACAGCCACAGCGCCGGAGGGAAGCGCTGTGCTGGGGGTCGCTGGCTGGCACTAAGCCTCCTTCATCTGTGGGACAGAGCAGGCCGAGCGGTAGCTCGCCCACAGATGAAGCTCAAACCAGGAGGACGCTGTGGTCTGCACACCTTAAAGGGACGGCAGCCATAGTTTCCTACCGAGGGCAGCAGAACTCAAGGCGAGTGGCCAAAATGCAACCCCCCCGACATGTGCCGCCCGGGGCGGACCGCCCCCCCGCCTCTCCTTTGCTACGCCACTGGGTACAAGTGTCATCAGTGTTTGGTCCCTGTGTCATCAGTGTTTGGTCCCTGTGTCATCAGTGTTTGGTCCCTGTGACATCTATGTGTCCGTTTTACCATCAGTCACCAGTGCTTTTCACTGATGGATAAAGAAATAAATTACAAAGCTTCTTCTATACTTCACAGTGTTAAACCCGGATAGCAAACGGACCGTACACTGATGCCATCCGTGTGCCGTACGTGTTTACACAAACCAATAGACTTGTATTGGCCCTTGTCATCCATTCTGCTGGAAAAATATGGACATGTGAACAGCATCATAAGTAATAACAGATAAGTGTTTTATCTATGGAAAAAAAAAATCGGATACAACCCTTATGTGCCACAGATAGTGATGGGCAGACCCGGACTGTAAAAGTTTGGATCCGCCCGGTTTCAAAGGTGCCCGGGTGCCGACACTCAATGAAATTAAAAAAAATAAAGAAAATATGAATTAAGAGAGCGGTTCATACTTATCGAGTCTCCGGCACAACTGTATACTGCTCCTGCGTGGCTGTACTCTGCTCCTGCAGCCTCCCTGGGCCGCTCATCATTGCTCATACATATGCACTGCTTTCCTTGCCCACCAACCGGCCTCACATCTGTGATTGGTTGCAGTCAGACGCCCCCCAAGCCTGTGTGACAGCGTCTGCCTGCAACCAATGACAGGAGCTGTCTGTAGGTCAGAATCATGATTCATCAACCAGGAGGCTCAGGATGAGCAGAGGAGGAAACATTGTGGGCACAGAGATCTGCTCATCCCTCTACTCCCACCCATCTAGGGGTCTTAAGGGGGTTTTATTCACAACGACATCGCTAACGAGATGTCGTTGGGGTTACGGAATTCGTGACGCAAATCCGGCCCCGTTAGCGATGTTGTTGCGTGTGACACGTACGAGTGACCGCTAACAATGTAAAATACTCACCAAATCATTGACTGTTGACACGTCGTCCATTTCCCAAATATCATTCCTTGTTCTGGAGGCAGGTTGTCAGTCGTTCCTGCGGCATCACACATCGCTACGTGTGACACCCCAGCAACGACGAACAACATCGTACCTGCGCCCTCCGGCAACTAGGTGGGCGTGACATTCCTGTGGCTGCTCTCCACCACTCCACTTCAATTGGATGCCTTCCGTGTGACGTCGCTGTGATGCCGCACGAACCACCCCCTTAGAAAAGAGGCTGTTCGCTGCCCACAGCGACGTCTCTAGGAAGGAAAGTATATGTGACGCATCCTAGCGATAGTGTGCGCCACGGGCAGCGATTTGCCCGTGACGCACAAATGACGGGGGCGGGTGCTTTCACGAGCGACATCGCTAGCAATGTCGCTGCGTATAAAGCAGCCTTTACCCCCAGACCACAGATTTTATTATAAACAACTCTATGCCCACATGGACTGTGTGTAGAATGTGTATTCTAAACCGGGCTGCATTTTGAACATGACCCCCTATCACGTGACAAATGATGTCACAGCTAGAAGGAGCCTGTACATTCTAGCCAGTGGCGTAACTCGAGTTTGATGGGCCTCGGTGCAAAGTTCGGACCTGGGACACCCTCCACGTACACCGACACTTAGGGTACGGGACAATGAAACTGAAACTCGGGGTACAGGATAATGACGCTGACACTTGGCTCTTACCCTCAGCACCCAGATTTCCCATGAAATCCCTCTGTCAGCACCCAGCTTTCCTATGTTCTGATATCCATCTTGTCCTCGGCATCCAGCTTCCCCATGCTTTGATATACATCTTTCCCATATCAGAGCATGGGAAAGCTGGATGCTGAGAGATGTACAGCAGAGCATGGGAAAGCTGGATGCTGAGGGAAAGAGCCTTTTCCCTCAGCACAAAACGTTCCCATCCCCTGCTTGTATCTTTGTCCCCCCTTGTATATAGTTCTCCAAATACTATAATGGCCCCTACATAGCCTTCCATATAGTATAAAGGGTCCCACATAACCCTTCATATATTAGAATGCACCTCCCTAGTCCTCTATGTATTATAATGCATTTCTCATAGATCTCCATGTATTATAATTCACCACATAGTCCTCCTTATATTATAATGCACACCCATAATCCTCAATGTATAAAGTAGCCCTTCAATCATAATTAATTTGTATTATACTGCACCCCAAAGTCCCTCATATATTATACTTTACCCCATAGTCCTCCATGTCTGTCATGTTGTATAATGCAGCCCCATAGACCTCCATGTTTAATGCAGCCAGCCCCCCATGCTCCATGTATAATGAAGGGAGCCCCCGATGCTACATGTAGAATGCAGCCAGCCTCCCATGCACCATGTATAATGCAGCCAGCCTCCCATGCACCATGTATAATGCAGACAGACCCCCATGCTCCATGAATAATGTAGGCAGCCCCCCATGTTCCATGTATAATGCAGGCAGCCCCCCCATATTCCATGTATAATGCAGGCAGACCCCCATGCTCCATGTATAATACAGGCAGCTCCCATGCTCCATGTATAATGCATCCCTCCATGCTCCATGTATAATGCAGGCAGCCCCTCCGGCCTCTGGCCATCGTGTACACATTGATTTAAAAAAAACAAAAAAGCCCAAAACAACAAGTTCTTACCTCTCCTCGTTCCAGTGCTGCTCCGTCCTCACCTCTCCTTGTTCCCCTGCTGCTGCCGTCGGCATCCTCCCACCCTGCGCTCTGTGCTTTCAGCACAGCAGTTGCACAGGAGTGACGTCACCGCGCAGGCACAGGGGAGGAAAATGATGGAGCGTGGAGCTTCACTGGCCGCTCCACGCTTCATTGTTGCCGTGCGCGATGACGGGGGAGGGGAGCCCACTGCCGCCGCCGACATTGGGCAAAAGGGCCCGGTGTCATCGGCGGCGACACCAGGTCATTATGCGGCCGCATGGTCTGCGCCAGATCAGCACAGCTCCTCTCATAGAAATGAGCTGGCTGCTGATCTGCCGGGCGGCCGGGGGCCCCTAAGCTGCGAGGCCCAGTCGCAGTCGCAACCTCTGCGACCGCGGTAGTTACGCCCCTGATTCTAGCATCTACCTTTACTTTTAGTGCACGATCCAGACGCACGCAGGCCAGGAGACATGAAGATAGCCAGTTACCAGTGGGAGAGGCAGGGACATGTGGGAGCTGAATCAGTGCAGCAGGAATCGGCTGTCCTCTCACTCGCTGCTGGCAGTGCAGAGCCCTGTAGTGGGAGGATTTTGTCATATGGCTACTGCATAGCGCGGCCTCGATCATTGTCACTGCCTATGCACAGTGCAGCAATCACAGGACAAACTCCTCACAATTACTGCACCTGAACAGCCAGCAGCAGAGGACAAGGAAGCCGCTGCCCTGATTCATCTCCTACCACAAAGAAACCGCTGGGCTGAAGGGTGTAATCTTTATCATGGCTGCAGGTGACAGGGGAGACGTCCTGCCCTGGTGATGTGCTGGGGGCGTCATTCATATCCAGTCACCTCAGACGCTCCCAGCAGAGGCCACATACCGGTACTGCTTCAGGCTGGTTTCAGACGTCCATGTTTCAGGTACGTGTGACATCCGTTTTTAACACAGATGCCACACATAGCCATGTTATTATTTGTGGTTACTCACACGTCCATGTTTTCACACGGACCGTGTGACCCCTCGTGGCCCCGCACGCACACACGCAGGCATGTCCATTTTTTCACCGGTAGCACAGGTGTCACACAGATCACACTGATGTGATTCGTGTGACATGTACCGGAGAAAACACGGGTCTTTTTAATGAAAAATATTTTCTATATTTACCTCTCTCCAGCGATGCTGTTTCCGCCTCTGCTGCCTCCCACTCCTGACCCCGCTCTTTATACTCACTGAATATTCAGTGCCCTGTGGAGCTGGAAGCGGAGACAGCGCTGGGGACTTCAGTGTCAGGGACCACATCGCTTGGGACAGGTGAGTATTCAGCAGTGTGTGGGTGTGTGTTCAGTGTATACATGCATGTGCGCTATGTGTATGTGCTCAGGGTATCCATGTGTGTCTGCTTTGTGTGTATACATATGTGTATATATGTGCTCAGTGTATATGTGCATGTGTGTCGCCCTGGGCAAGCCAGGGGTCACAGGTCACAACACCACCACACCCCACACTCCAGGTAGGCACATCTGCTAACCAGAAATCCTTGTTGCCTTCCTCCAGGAGTCTGTTGATGCACACCAGGGGGTGGGCCAGGCGGTTGGCTCCGCCCACCAAGGAGCTCACAACTCTGGAGGCAGGAAGTTACCAGGCAGATTAGCCCGGGGAGGGCAAGAGTGAAGTCTAGCTGAGGGCTAGAGTAAACAACTAAGAAGTGAAAGTGGAGGAAAGAAAAGGAGTAAAGGAGGAAAGCAAGAAGTGGTGACAGAGCAGAGAGTGTGCAAAGCCTGAGAGCCCAGCTTTGTGTAGGGCTAGAACAGCAAGGTCAGCGACGGCGGTGACTGTCCGGAGGGGGACCGTTTGGAAGTTCCTGGAAGGACCCCGTTGGCTGTGTGCCCGGTGGTCTGGAGCAGTGTTCCGAAGGACAGTCAGCACCAGGGCAGGGGCCTCTCGGACCCCGGCAAGGCTAGGAGTCGCCAAATTTGCCGAATCCGTCAGTGAAGGGGACGTAGATCCCCCAGCAACCAAGTCCCGATTGACGGCAACAGCCCGACCATTACAGGGGAGACACCGCCACCGCCAGGGCACCAGTTTCCCCAGGGCCAGCGCCTGCGGGCAAAGTGTAGAGCTCCTCCGGCCCAGATTGCAGTCGGGGAGCGGGTAACCGGAGGGAATCCACCGCTACCATCAGTCAACACAGGTGCAAGGAAGAGAGACATCACCGTCACCTACCGGGAGTGCAGGTGCAGCCGTCTGTGGGACCGTCCTACCAGCCGTTTGGTTTACCGTACAAACTGTGTCCAAGTCTCAGGCTGAGTGAGTACCACAGTGCCGCAAGGCACAGCGCTGCCCCCGCGTCCCTGCGCCCTCCAGGCCCTACACTTTACATCTCTTCACTGGGCCCCGGGATCACCAACCCCTACCCACGGAGGGGCAACACAACACCTGGCTGCTCCGCATCACCATCCCCGGGACCCCCACACTGAGCAGCGGTGGTGCAATCACCACAACCGTTGGTGGCATCACGAACTATAACAATCCCCACACCCAACAAATACCCCCTTTCACTCACGGGCGAGGAGTGTCGCTCGAGAAACCCCGGGATCCGGCCTACAGCTCGAGCCACCAGGAGCAGCTGCCGGACCCGAGCAGAAGGGGTGAGCGCGGTGTGCTGACACCCTCCTCCCCGCTCGCGACAACTTGGCGTCACGAACAGGATCTTACCGCTCTGCCGTCTGGTAGAGGTGCGCCTTGTTACCGCCGGAGGTATCCGGCAGAAAAATTTCAGAAGCCGCCATCTTTGGCGCGAAAAGTTCCCGCTCGAGCGTCTTCTCGAGCAGTAGAGGCGCGAAGGCCAAAACCCCGCCCCGAGAGAGGAGGGGCCGGAAAGAGCTAAGGGGGACGCGATGGCGGCCGGCCGCATGTAGCTGCGGCTATACAAGCAGAGACGCCAGGACTCTGCAGCAATATTGGGTTCCTGGAAGGCACGCTGGCCAAGATGTACGACCCAACTCCCAACGAGGAAGCCCCCGCGCCCGGCACGGCGACGTGGTTGAGGGACCGGACCGTCCCGCTGAGTAACCGTCTGCAGGCTCATATGCAACTCCTCCTGGAGGAGTGGGAGACCGACATGGCGGACGTGGTGGCTGCTATGTGGAGACGCGAGGCAGAAGAGGATTTGGAGGAGCGGGTAAGCGACCCACGCCCCTGTATTCCTGAGGGATCGGCCGTTGGAGCTGAGGGGCCCGGCCGGCTTCCGCTCACCCTGCCTCTCTCCCCGCTACCCGCGATAGTTGCTGCCGCCCCGCCATTAGGCCCGCTACCAGCCCAACAGGTAGCGATACCCTGCCCAGCCGCTCCGGCGGACCAGCCGGCTGCAGACGTCCAAGACGGTCCTGAAGTACACCAGGGGGAACCGCTGGAACCGCGGCCCCTTAACAGCATGGTGCCAGAAGTCCCAGCAGTGACTGTGCCGGACCCGGAGCCTGGAACCGTGGCCTGGATGAAGGCCCGGGTGATACAATTCCACCAACGACAGCAGGATCAGATCTTCCGGATGCTGGAGCAGTGGACCAACGTGGTGGAGGAGCTGATTACAACTGCCCCGAGGTGCGAGAGGGGAATAGATGTAGCAGAACCGACTGGTGACCCACGTCCCTATGTCCTATCTGGACCGGCCGCTGCGGCTGAGGGGCCCGGCCTAGTCTCGGCCTATGCATCGCCCTTGCCGTCACGTCTGGGGCGCCTCAGTATAGGCTCGCCTACTATGCTGCTCCACGCTACCGCAGAAGGGGCTGAAGTGTTGGATGCTGGAGACCAGGAGGCTGCGGCAGCTGGCGGCAACCCGCCTGACGCAGGAACAAGAGATGACGACTCCTGCCCCAGTTCGAGTCCATTGTTGCAGCTGAAGGAGCAAGTGAGCGTTCCCGCTATGTGGGGGACCCCGTGGTTTACCATACTTCGCGTACCGGTGGAAATGGGTACCGGGTACCCCTGTCACAGCGGGCATGTCAGTGCATGTTTGATGTGCTGGTGGCAGAGGGTGGGTCCGCCTTAGCAGAGGAACCGGAGTAGGGCAATGGAGGCCCGCAGCACCATCCCCGTTGGGACCACCTGTTTGTTTGAAAAAGTTGAAAAGTTTTTGAAAGTTCTGCCAATAATGAAAATGATCCGAAGAAGTCACCTGATTTGTTGTTGATTTGCAACCGGCTGGAGCCGGCACCGTTGTCCCCGCGGGGACCGTTTAAAAATGCATGGGAACTATCCATGGACAAGCCCGTGAACTCTGCAGGGCAACCACAAACGTTAGTGGCTTGTAAATATGTTGGGTACCGTTGCCGTTTCCGCAAGGCCGCCTCCGGAGAGGCAGGTTGGAGGGAGGGCCCTGAGCAGAGCAGGCCAGGGCCCAGCCACCAAAGGAACCGGTGGCTACCCTCTGGAGGGAAGGACAGATCCCGCTCGGGTACCGTGTGCTGGACTGTGGGTCAAGGGGTGCTGCCTGGGTTTTAGGGGCAGCATCAGGGCCAGGTTGCTTGGGTGGGAGAGAGCGGAAACCATAACCGTATACCGTTGAAACGTTAAAAGTAAAATGTGCCTCCCGTCTTGGGAAGAGTTTATTAAAAATGTTATGTATGTTATGTTTAACCCTGTTATCCCCTTTTTACAGAAAAATAAAACCGGTGTAGGACGGCAGCCCGCGGACGGTCTGCATTTTGCTAAGGGGGAATGTGTCGCCCTTGGCAAGCCAGGGGTCACAGGTCACAACACCACCACACCCCACACTCCAGGTAGGCACATCTGATAACCAGAAATCCTTGTTGCCTTCCTCCAGGAGTCTGTTGATGCACACCCTAGGGTGGGCCAGGCGGTTGGCTCCGCCCACCAAGGAGCTCACAACTCTGGAGGCAGGAAGTTACCAGGCAGATTAGCCCGGGGAGGGCAAGAGTGAAGTCTAGCTGAGGGCTAGAGTAAACAACCAAGAAGTGAAAGTGGAGGAAAGAAAAGGAGTAAAGGAGGAAAGCAAGAAGTGGTGACAGAGCAGAGAGTGTGCAAAGCCTGAGAGCCCAGCTTTGTGTAGGGCTAGAACAGCAAGGTCAGCGACGGCGGTGACTGTCCGGAGGGGGACCGTTTGGAAGTTCCTGGAAGGACCCCGTTGGCTGTGTGCCCGGTGGTCTGGAGCAGTGTTCCGAAGGACAGTCAGCACCAGGGCAGGGGCCTCTCGGACCCCGGCAAGGCTAGGAGTCGCCAAATTTGCCGAATCCGTCAGTGAAGGGGACGTAGATCCCCCAGCAACCAAGTCCCGATTGACGGCAACAGCCCGACCATTACAGGGGAGACACCGCCACCGCCAGGGCACCAGTTTCCCCAGGGCCAGCGCCTGCGGGCAAAGTGTAGAGCTCCTCCGGCCCAGATTGCAGTCGGGGAGCGGGTAACCGGAGGGAATCCACCGCTACCATCAGTCAACACAGGTGCAAGGAAGAGAGACATCACCGTCACCTACCGGGAGTGCAGGTGCAGCCGTCTGTGGGACCGTCCTACCAGCCGTTTGTGTCCAAGTCTCAGGCTGAGTGAGTACCACAGTGCCGCAAGGCACAGCGCTGCCCCCGCGTCCCTGCGCCCTCCAGGCCCTACACTTTACATCTCTTCACTGGGCCCCGGGATCACCAACCCCTACCCACGGAGGGGCAACACAACACCTGGCTGCTCCGCATCACCATCCCCGGGACCCCCACACTGAGCAGCGGTGGTGCAATCACCACAACCGTGGGTGGCGTCACGAACTATAACAATCCCCACACCCAACAAACACCCCCTTTCACTCACGGGCGAGGAGTGTCACTCGAGAAACCCCGGGATCCGGCCTACAGCTCGAGCCACCAGGAGCAGCTGCCGGACCCGAGCAGAAGGGGTGAGCGCGGTGTGCTGACACCCTCCTCCCCGCTCGCGACACATGTGTGTGTGTGTGTGTGTGTGTGTGTGGTGAGAACCTGGGACAGCATCGAGGACTCATCACTGTTCCCAATGAACTGTGCGCGGGTGTCACGGGGGGGGGGGGGTAATCAGGATGTCATCAGAGTTCATTGGGAACAACGATGACCTCCTGGATGTCTCTGTGCTTGCAGAATACTCACCTGTGCCCGGCGCTGTCCCTAGCGCTGCTCTGACTTCCAGGTCCTGAGTGTGGTGAGTAATATAATGAGCGGGGGTCAGGAGCGGGAGGCAGCAGAGCCGGAGACAGCAGGTAAATATGGAAAATCTTTTTATTTCACAGACTCGTGTTTTCTCCGGAACCTGTCACACATATGCAACCACGTATGCAAACACGGATGTCACACATGTGACACACGTGAGATACACATATGACATGCGTGACACACGTGTGACCATATCCATGCGTGTGACTGGTACCTGATTAAACATGGACGTCTGAAACCGGTCTCAGTGTATCCGGCTGGCTGACCTGCGGAGGGATACATAGAGGAGGCGGCCACTTCACAGGAAGAGAAGCAACTACGCATATTCGGCCTGTAGAAGAGTGTTAGCAGGACGGACAGGGCGTCCATTAGTGTTAACACAGGGGGGGGGGCGCCATATTTAGCCTCATTAGTATGTATCTTTTAAATGGGGCATCATTTATAATACGTTTAAATTACAAAAAAGATTTATTTAAAAGATGTCTGCAGCATTAACAGTATGTTATATCGTGGCATAACCCCTTTAAGTTCCATTGCGGCACACACAATGTACTCACTGCCCACAGGCCATACACAAGTCACATGCACAATGTACCACCTACTCTATAGGCTTCCTTTGGCAACAATATTAAAGTTTTAGGCTTCAGTAAACAAAACGTACAGTGCTGAACCCCTGTAAGAAATACCATTATCACAAACAATATAAATATCTAATGACAAAGATAATGAACAATAACAACACAAAATATTGTCAGTGACAACACCAATATCAAATGATAAAAATATCCCACAACAGCAATATCCCTATGTAGATTCTAGGGGAAAGCTCAGCGACAAATGTGTATAAAAATAAACTATATTATATGCCGAATCTAAGGTGCAGAATAAAACTGATAAAACAAATCACAAAATAATCATCAATCACAATACTGTAAACCCAATGAGTAGCAATGATGGAGAACCATTGATATAGTTACCGACCAGAACTAAGATCCTTCTCTCCTTTCCAGGGATTCCTCTGCTATGGTCTCCTCTCTGGAGATGTCTTCTCCTCTCCTTCCTTTCCTCTCTCCTCCTGGGTCAGGTTTGGGATTTTATACCCCATCTGTGACATCAGCTGTACATCTCCCCCACCAACCTGGAGACACTATGTCTCACCTTGTGACAAAGAACTGTATTCATCAATCTGTTCTTTCTCTACAATCTGCTTTCAAATGCTTATTCTCTGTTCACATTATATGGCATGTTGTCAGGTGCTATCACCCCCTAATGGTTATAATACAATGGGAATTTCTTGTGGACTCAGGAGCCTTTGTACTTTAAAATGCCACAAGCATTCATATGGAGCATCCTGATTACCACTTCTTAAGGCCCTCTGAGAAATTGACCCAAGACCTAGGCCCTAGGGTCTATAGAAACCACATTCAGACCTTGTGGCTATATCCTTGATTTTGCACTTTGTCATACATTTAGTTATATATTATACACATACCTCCCAACCGTCCCGGATACAGCGGGACAGTCCCTCTTCTGAGCCTTTGATCCCGGGTCCCGCCCGTGAGGCTGTTTATCCCGGCTCCACCCACCCACTGTAGCCCCGCCTCGCTGTTTCTCCCTTCTACTATTCATTACAGAGCCGAGCGCGCACCTACTCCTGTGACTGCTGCTGAGGTATGAATCACCCCCTGCAGCAGAGCGACCCCCCTGCAGCAGAGCCCCCCCCCCTGCACCAGAGCGACCCCCCCCCTGCAGCAGAGCCCCCCCCCCTGCAGCAGAGCGACCCCCCTGCAGCAGAGCGACCCCCCCCCTGCAGCAGAGCCCCCCCCCCTGCACCAGAGCCGACCCCCCCAGTCCCGGAGCCTGCGTTTGTCTGCAGCTGTTCTCTGATTCCCCGTGTGCGGCTTCTCACTGCTGCAGACACGCGGGGAGTCAGGAAGCTGAGGAGACCGTGCAATCAGCACTTCTCTCTCCTGCAGATAGCAGTGACAATAACCTATGCAGAGTGGCATCTGCAGGCTTCTATTACCGATCAGTGGTCTCCTGCCTGTGGAGCAGAGCTGCTGGGTCCTAGCTTCCCAACAGCTTCAGCTCTGCTTTATCCTGGCTCCTCTACCAGTTAAAGGGAACATGTCAGCAGAAATTTCACAATAAAAATAAAAGATTCCCCTCTGCAGCTCCTGGGCTGCTTCTAGAAAGGTTCCTGTTGTTATTGTGCCCCCTTTGAGACCTACAAAAATACTTTATGAAGTCTTACCTATTTGTATGCAAATGTGTTTTTATGGTCACGGGGGCGGGCTGTCTGGCGTCCGTTATTCCCCCTCCTGCCGCTTTACGCAGTCCCCCATTGCTCATTTACATACACAAGGACGCCTTCCTCATGTAACTGTCCTCCCGAAGTTTTGCGCATGTGAACGCTTTTTCAGGTGATTGCGCAGGCGCGAGATTATGGGCGGCGCTGTGATTGTCATCAGCAGCGTTAACCAAGTACCCGCCCATAATCTCGTGCCCGCACTTTTCCCTCTGACTCCACCGTTATGCGCAAGTGCTGGCCATATGAGCCATGTTACCTATTACTGCTTGCACGAGATTATGGGCGGGTACTTGGATGACGCTGCTGATGACAATCACAGCGCCGCCCATAATCTCGCGCCCACGGTAATAGGTAACATGGTTCATATGGACAGTGCTTGCGCATAACGGTGGAGGCAGAGTGAGAAGCGTGGGCACGAGATTATGGGCGGGTACTTGGATGACTTTGCTGATGACAATCACAGCGCCGCCCATAATCTCGCGCCCACGGTAATAGGTAACGTGGTTCATATGGACAGTGCTTGCGCATAACGGTGGAGGCAGAGTGAGAAGCGCGGGCACGAGATTATGGGTGGGTACTTGGATGACGCTGCTGATGACAATCACAGCGCCGCCCATAATCTCGCGCCTGCGCAATCACCTCAAAAGCGTTCACACTTTGCACAGTGCTCAGTCCCGCGAGAGTGGCACTGGGCATGCACAAAACTTCAGGAGGACAGTTACATGAGGAAGGCGTCCTCATGTATGGAAATGAGCAATGGGGGACGGCGTACAACGGCAGGAGGGGGAATAACGGACGCCAGGCAGCCCGCCCCCGTGACCATAAAAACAGATTTGCATACAAAAAGGTAAGACTTCATAAAGTATTATTTTAGGTCTCAAAGGGGGCACAATAGCAACAGGAACCTTTCCAGAATTCATCCCAGGAGCTGCAGAGGGGAATCTTTTATTTTTTTTGCTAAATTTCTGGTGACAGTTTCCCTTTAAAGGGAACCTATCAGGTGCAATCTGCACTCAGAGCCAGGAGCAGTTCTGGGTGTATATTGCTAATCCCTCCCTAACTGTCCCTGTATACACTAGCATAGATAAAGGCATCTATAGAAAAAGTATTTTTAAAGAGCTTATATCTTATGCTAATTAGCGCGGGGACTAGTCCCAAGGGCGTTACTTCACTTGGCTAGTCGGCTCATATAGCGTGTTAGTACTCACACAGGGGCGTAATAACATGCTAACATGCTATGCGAGCCGACTAGCCAAGTGAAGTAACGCCCTTGTGACTAGTCCCCGCGCTCATTAGCATAAGATATAAGATCTTTAAAAATATTTGTTCTTGATCTCTTTATCTATGCTAGTGTATACAGGGACGGTTAGGCAGGGATTAGCAATATACACCCAGAACTGCTCCTGGCTCTGAGTGCATATTGCACCTGACAGGTTCACTTTAAAGGGAACCTGTCACCAGATTTGGGGCCTATAAGCTGCGGCCACCACCAGCGGGATCTTATGTACACATTCTAACATGCTGCATACCTCCCAACCGTCCCGGATACAGCGGGACTTTCACGCTTTACGTTGTTTGTCCCGTTGCCACGGGCGGGACGGCCGGCTCCCGGGCTCCGCCCACCCACTCTCTCTCCGCCTCCCTGCTTTTCCCTCCTACCATCCTAGTAGACGTGGCATAGAGAGGAGCGCTGCCTGTGCTGCTGCTGGTACAGTAAACGAATCTCCCCAGCGCTGATTTCCCTCCCTCCCCCCTCACCCCCGGCCGGAGCCTGTCTGTGCGGTCGGCCCGCCACCTGTCTGTGCGGGCGCCCCCCGCCGCCTGTCTGTGCGGGCGCCCCCCGCCGCCTGTCTGTGCGGGCGCCCCCCTGCCGCCTGTCTGTGCGGGCGCCCCCCTGCCGCCTGTCTGTGCGGGCGCCCCCCCTGCCGCCTGTCTGTGCGGGCGCCCCCCTGCCGCCTGTCTGTGCGGGCGCCCCCCTGCCGCCTGTCTGTGCGGGCGCCCCCCTGCCGCCTGTCTGTGCGGGCGCCCCCCTGCCGCCTGTCTGTGCGGGCGCCCCCCGCCGCCTGTCTGTGCGGGCGCCCCCCGCCGCCTGTCTGTGCGGGCGCCCCCCTGCCGCCTGTCTGTGCGGGCGCCCCCCGCCGCCTGTCTGTGCGGGCGCCCCCCGCCGCCTGTCTGTGCGGGCGCCCCCCTGCCGCCTGTCTGTGCGGGCGCCCCCCTGCCGCCTGTCTGTGCGGGCGCCCCCCTGCCGCCTGTCTGTGCGGGCGCCCCCCTGCCGCCTGTCTGTGCGGGGCGGCCCGCCGCCTCATTGTGCGGGCGGCCGGCCGCCTCTCTCTGCGGGCGGCTGGCCGCCTCTCTGTGCGGGCGGCCCGCCGCCTGTCTGTGAAGGCGGCCGGCCGCCTGTCTGTGAAGGCGACCGGCCGCCTCACTGTGGCTGCCTGCGTGTCCGTGCTGGAGGCCCGCCGGCTGCCTGCGTGTCCGTGCTGGAGGCCCGCCGGCTGCCTGCGTGTCCGTGCTGGAGGCCCGCTGGCTGCCTGCGTGTCCGTGCTGGAGGCCCGCCGGCTGCCTGCGTGTCCGTGCTGGAGGCCCGCTGGCTGCCTGCGTGTCCGTGCTGGAGGCCCGCCGGCTGCCTGCGTGTCCGTGCTGGAGGCCCGCTGGCTGCCTGCGTGTCCGTGCTGGAGGCCCGCCGGCTGCCTGCGTGTCCGTGCTGGAGGCCCGCTGGCTGCCTGCGTGTCCGTGCTGGAGGCCCGCCGGCTGCCTGCGTGTCCGTGCTGGAGGCCCGCTGGCTGCCTGCGTGTCCGTGCTGGAGGCCCGCCGGCTGCCTGCGTGTCCGTGCTGGAGGCCCGCTGGCTGCCTGCGTGTCCGTGCTGGAGGCCCGCCGGCTGCCTGCGTGTCCGTGCTGGAGGCCCGCTGGCTGCCTGCGTGTCCGTGCTGGAGGCCCGCCGGCTGCCTGCGTGTCCGTGCTGGAGGCCCGCTGGCTGCCTGCGTGTCCGTGCTGGAGGCCCGCCGGCTGCCTGCGTGTTTGTGCTGAATGGGTGTGGATGGGGAGTGGATATGGGCGTGACTGTGAAATGGGTGTGGTTAGGGGGCGTGGCCTAAAAATTTGCCGCGGCGCGCTACGCGCGCCGCAAACTTTGTCCCTCTTTTCCTTCTTTAAAAGTTGGGAGGTATGTATACAGCATAGATAGATTTCATGCATGTTAAATAGATAAATCTTACAAATCCCCCATTGGAGAGTGAATGAGGATCAGAGAGGGAGCGCTCGGGTTACATTTTCCAGTATACCATGGATTCTAAAGCCTCAAAGTGGATACAATAGAAATACTCTAAATAGCACAATTAAAGTCTGTATAAGAAGAAATCCTTCCAAAGTTACTTGGAGCAACTGATATTGTGCTGCATTACATACTGAATCCCACCAGGACGTATTTTTTTTTGTTTGTATTTTTTTATTCCTTCAGTTCATTTGTTGCTTTTTTATTATTTTGCCTCATTTGGATTATATGCTGTGTAGCTGCACATCCACAGTTACTGGTGGTATTGGTACTGCGAATTTTGGTATTGACTTCTTGATTTCTTGTTCATATCTTACATTCATCTGTATTAATGCAATATTATGATAATCTGGAGCTGGGAATATCGTGTGATCATTGACTCTCATCATATTTGACGTAAAAGGAACATTTCAATTAGGCACAAGACATTCCTTCTTTCCTTATGTAAATTTTATTGCATTCGTCACTATACAATATCTCCCTTGCCGCACATATACTCGTACAATCCAGATCATATCGCCTTACCACCTGGTCAGTTTATTTGGATTAGGACGAGCAAGGTCACCACACACTTTGTCCTCAGGTTTTCCCTCACCTGAATGCTACGTTCTGTCCATATATCTGTGTATTTCTATGTTCCTGTATTCTGAGATCCTCTATAAAATTACAATAAACACTGAAAAATTATTGCAATAATGACATTTTCAATACACTTAAAAACACACAAAAAAAATCAGCAAATAACAGATGTAAAGGGCTTAGAAAAAGTATTCAACAGTATTCATACCCCATGTACCTTTCCACAGTTTTTCACCTTACACCTAGAAACTTAAATGCATTTCTTTGGTATTTTATCTGCCATACTAATACAAAGTAGCAAGTATTTGTGACGTGTTATCATCACTATCTATAACTCATCCATGAAATCAAGAAGAAATCCCGACACTCACATAACTCGTAGCCGGCTTATTTTTTTCTTCACCATCTGAACATTTCAGCTCATCTCGAACTTTCAACATCAGTGAAACATTAAGCAATGAATACAAAATATAATCAATCCCAAGGAAGGGACATCATTACATCAGTATTAATTATACAACATCTGAACAAAATTCATATATCTTATAATTACAAATAATATTGAATCTTAAGTAGTGCAACTGTACCGCCCCGGGGCTCAGCCGGCTGCCGAGCCGCTCGGATCCGTGCTCGTCGGTGGGTGGCTCGAGCCTCTCATGGACCCAGGGGAATCCCGCCGCCTCTCTGCAAAGGGGGGTGTTTGTTGGTTTTGGGGGTTTGTTGTATAGTTTGTGACGCCACCCACGGTGCTGTGGTGAATGTGGATGGACACCACCGCTGCCGTTAACTAGGCTCCTGGGGACGGTGTTATGCAGCTTTGGTGTTAACCCCTCCGTGGGTAGGGGGTGATGTTGTTGCGGTGCGGTGCTCAGCCCGAGGGCACTGGTGTACTGACAGTCACAAACACTCTGGCGTCCTTGGTAAACCAAACAAGATGATGGACGGTGCCCGCAGCTGGCTGCGCTTCTCCCCGTACTTCGGGTTGATGGTTGCCGCCTTTCTCCTGCACCTTTCTAATGTGGTTTGTTGCTGCCTTTGCTTCAGCGATGGTAGTACGCTCACCAGCTGTGTGTGTGTGCTGAAGGAAATCGTTTGCCTACAGCCCTTTCAGTCACCCACCCAAGCAAACCTAGCCTTGGTGCTGCCCCTAAGCAACAGGCAGCACGCCTTTTCCCCAGTCCAGGAACCAAAACGAGCCAGGTGTTGCTTCAAATGGACCAGATACAAAGTTCCATATCCGTTAGTCTCTGCAGAGGGCCCACGTCCAGGGGACCCCTGTCCTGGAGGGTCGTCACCCGTTACAGTGGTGATAGGGCCTCGGCCATCACATACCCGCAGGCCCTTCCTCCAGTCTGCCTCTCCGGAGGCTGTGGGACTGAAAGGGTTGTCCAGGGGGCTATTTACAAAGCCCAAAAGTTATTGGGTGGCCTGCTAGTTCTCAGCCTTGTCTTTTGTAAATGGGGGCAAAACAAAGTCCCAACGGGGACGGGCAGATTGTTCCCAACGGGGACTTTTAACATGGCAGCCGGGATCCGCTGCCTTTACTCATCTTCTTCTATGTACTCCTCCTCCAGCTCCACATCAGGGTTGTACGGTGGGGGAGGGGACTGGGAGCGTCCCGGGCCTTCTTGGCGTGCCCGTCTTTGGTCACTAAGGGCAAACCAGCCCCTCTCCCCGCAATGCCGGGTGTAAGTGACCAGCTCACCGGGCTCCAGGTCACGGTCCGGGTGACCCATTGGCAGATGCGGGTACACATCCCGATGGGACACGAAGATTTACGCCTCCAGGCCGGGCTCAAACAAAACCCCCATCCTCTGTCGGGGTCGAACCGCCGGACTTGGCCTTCGTATCTCGGGCCCCGTACCCAGTAAGTGGCAGTCCGAAGGTTTTCCTTTTCCCTGATAGTACAGGCCAGCACCTCTGCCTTCTTCTTTTCCCAGGCTGCTATCTCCCGGCCCAGCTGGTTAGGCTGCCGCTCCCAGTACGGAGCGTCTGTCTGCTCCCTGTGCGCGTGGGTGGGGCCCAGCCGGTGCTCCCCGCTGCTGGCTACGACAGGCACCATCTGCTTTGGGGAGCCCCGCTGTGTCGCGGCCTGCTGTGCTGCCTTGCAGCAACGACCCTGCGCCGCCTCCGCCAAGGCCTGGGGTTTGGGAGCGGTCAGCTTTACCTGCCGGGTGGACTTTCGGGCAACATCCGCCTCCTTCTTGGCCGGGCGGACTGCCGGGGCCTGGGCCTCCTGTAGTACGGGCACTTCCGGGACCGGCGGGTCCACTTTGAAAACGGGCACCTTCCACGGCAACGGGATTGGTGCGGATCGCAGGAGCGGCCGTCCGCGGGCTGCTTCTACAGATGGGCCCTCACAGGCTTTCGGGATGGACTCTGCCGCTGGTGTCGGGGGCAGCAGACCGATCGGGGAAGCAGCAACATCCGGTACGGGCGGTGGAGGAGGCAGCAGGGGAAGCAGGAGCAGACCGGGTACCTCAGCCGCACCGGCTGATCCCTCTGGAATACAGGGGCGTGGGTTGCTCTTCCGCTCCTCCAAACTTGCCTCCATCTCACGTGCCTGCACGGCCGAAGCTATCTCCCCCATTTCGGCCGCCCATCGCTCCATGAGGTACCTCTGTGGCGCCCCTGAGGCTTAAGTCACCACAGATATATTGCACCTCAGCCGGAGGTGTGGTATCCCGTCCCGGGTAAGAATGGGGTCATCTACCGGTTCACAGACAAAACTTGCACACACCAATTGGTAGGCATACACCGGGTCAGGGATAGTGGCAGTAACCCCATTAAGGATCAGATCAATGGGCCGTAAGTCCCATCCAATTGTCCCAAAGGTGTGGGTGGGGCCTAGCCAGAGGGAGTGTGGGAGGAGTCAGTGTGAGTGGATAGGGGAACCAGTCAGTCAGTTCCAGTGAGAGAGAGAAGGAGGAGGTTCCTGGTGAAGATCCTGGGGGTCCTGCTAGGCCCAGGTGACACCGAGAGAAAGGATTCCAGGGCCACGGAAGGACGGTAATCCCGTGGCCTGTTCCACTAGAAGATCGGGTGGAGGGATCCGGCTGCAAAGTCAGGGACGATCCCTAGACTGAGGGAAGAAAGACATTTCCTTAAAGTAAAAACCGAAGGCCTGGGGAGATAGCTGCAAGCCCCCAAGGCCACAACCCACCACAGACCACCGGTGAAGGGGCAAAATACGACTGAGGTCAGCCACCTTTGTACAGGCCCTGTGGTGGAGGCGCAAGACGATGCAGTTGAGCGCTGGGAGACAGCCAGAGAAAAGATACATAGAGGGGTGCACCGGTACTGGCCCTTGAACTATTCGGGATTGACGGAGGTCCATGACAGCGGATCCTGGCATACCGTGGGCTAACCGGTATGCTGCAGCACTAGTCCAAACAGTGAGTAAGCATCTTAACTGCAAGCCCTGTGTCGTCTGTTTAATCCCACATCACATCAACAAACACCATAGACTTTACCAAGCACCAAAGGTTGCCCCGGGGTACCGCTCTACCTGTGGAGAGCAAGAAACACCTCAGCTGCCATAACATCAGCCCCGGAGGTCCCTCCCAGCAGCTGCGGCGCCATAGCCGCAAATTACCACAGGTGGCGTCACGAACCTTATATAAACTTTATCACCATCTCCCCCAGACCGCCTCATTTAAATTGACTCCACCAGGGTCACGGAGCCGGGCCCCGCCACCGCTGACTACCCCGGACTAGTCCCGACACCAAGTAACCTAAGGCCCTGGGGCGGGCGAGTCACCTCACCTGCGCTTGCAATCGGCAGCACATCAGGGTCATCCGGGTTTCCACCCACGCCGCTGATCCGGATGCGGGCTCCGGGAACTCGGATTCTCCAGATGGGGCGGTCATGTTGCAGCTTGCGTATCCAGGAACCAGACGGGTGGCAGAGTCCTTGCGTTCCTGCCCTTTATCCCTTCGGTCACATGAGGCTGGATTTTCACCCGCCCCACCTTGGTTTTCTCCGGGCACTCCGCTTGCTTTCTGCACGGCTCTGTTCCCAGGGGGCGGGGCTTCACCTTATCACGCTCTTTTCACGGGGAAGACGAGTCTAGCGGGAAACTTTGCGCCACAGGAGAGTGACAAGATGGCGGATTCTGAAATTTTTCGGCGGGACGCCGCTGACTATTACTTCGAGGCACACTTCCACAGGTAAGTGGAGGAGTTCAATCCTGTTCGTGACGCCAAAAGAGAGTCCGGGGATGTACCGCCCCAGGGCTCGGCCGGCTGTTCAGCCGCTCGGATCCATGCTCGTCAGTGGGTGGCTCGAGCCTCTCACGGACCCGGGGGAATCCCACCGCCTCTCTGTAAAGGGGGGTGTTTGTTGGTTTTGGGGGTTTGTTGTATAGTTCGTGACGCCACCCACGGTGCTGTGGTGAATGTGGATGGACACCACCGCTGCCGTTAACTAGGCTCCTGGGGATGGTGTTATGCAGCTTTGGTGTTAACCCCTCCGTGGGTAGGGGGTGATGGTCCCGGGGCCCGAGATGTCGCTGCTCAGGCCTGCTCCACTCAAACTCACTCCTCTCACTTTCACTTCCTAAACTAGACTGACTTGATTTCCTGTCTCAGGCCATCAGAACTCCTCGGTGGGCGTGGTCAACCGCCTGGTCACGCCCCACCTGTTGTGGACTTCAGAACCTGAGAGAGGTTACTCAGGGTTTTCTGGTTGGCTGCTCTTACCCTTTTTAGGGGAAAGTGTTGTGCATGAGACTATCTGTGACTACCGGGCTAGTCCAGGGCGTCACACAACAATATCCATCAAAAAAAGAAAAAGAAACAAATTTACAGATCAACACAGAAAAAAGAAAATATATAATAAAATAATATATCAAAACCGTATACCAAAATAATATCATACCTTCTTATCATAATCATGGAATATATACAAACATAATTAGTAGAATGTATAATACATTTCTGAATGACATAACATATCTAAAGAGATTCAAATTATATATAGTAGTTTTTAATCATATTGCATCTAATCGCTGATACACCTTCCACTAAAGATACATTTCCAATAAATCTAATATATAAAGCTGAGTGTATGTGTGTATATGTCCACTAAAGGAATCCGTACCGTCGCATTTACAATCACAAAAGTTTGCACAGACGCCCCATGTGACTCAGGGAACGTCATAGACTATGTTTTGACAGGAAAATTTAACCCAGCGACAGAGACAGACTGAGAGACAGCAGAGACAGACAGACAGGCACAGAAAGAGAAAAAGGCACACAGGGAAATAGACAGAGATAAACAGAGACACATAGGAAAAAATAGCCAGACAGACAGAAAGAGACAGACAGAAAGACACACGGGGAAAAAGACAGACAAAGACAGACAGGCAAAGAGACAGACAGAGGCAGACAGGGAAAAAGACAGAGACAGACAGGGATAGACAGAGAAAGAGACAGACAAAGACAGACAGGGAAAAAAGACAGACAGGGAAAGAGACAGACAAGGATAGACAGGGGAAAAAAGACAGACAGGGAAAGAGACAGAGGCAGAAAAGGAAAGAGACAGAGGAAGACACGGAAAGAAGCAGACAGGGAAAGAGACAAACAGGGAAAGAGACAGAAAGGGAAAGAGACAGAGAAGCAGACAGGGAAAGAGACAGACAGGGAAATAGACAGACAGATAGAGAGAGAGAAAGAGAGAGACAGAGAGATAGAGAAACAGACAGGTAGAGAAATAGACAGGGAAAGAGACACAGACACACAGAGACTGACACACAAAGTGATAGAGAGAGACAAACAGAGAGACAGACAGAGAGACTGCTACAGAGACAAACAATTAGACACTGACAGAGACAGACAGACCCACTGACAGAGATAGACACAGACAGAGAAAGACACAGACAGACATACAGACAGACAGAGACAGACACACAGATAGACAGACAGACAGACAAATAGACAGAGACAGACAGAGAGAGACAGACAGATAGAGAGACAGACAAAGAGATACAGAGACAGACAGGGAAAGACAGACAGACAGACAGACAGAAGCAGACAGAGAAAGATACAGACAGACAAAGACTGACAGGCCAAGAGACAAACAGACAGAGAGAGACAGAAGCAGACAGGGAAAGAGACAAACAGAGACAGACAGAAGCAGACAGGGAAAGAGACACACAGACAGACAGAGAGGCACAGACAGACACAGACAGAAGCAGACAGGGAAAGAGACAGAAAGACAGACAGAGAGAGACTGGGAGAGAGACAGAGAAACAGTTACTATTACAGATAGTAATAATATATAAACTAAAAAATAACTTTTAAAGGAGGAGTGTTGGTGTCAAGTGAAAAAATAGCCAGAACAAATAGATCAACCAAAGTTCTAAAATAATATCTATCATATTTCACCATGATATGTTAGTCTGATTATATACCATTACAGACATACTAAATAGCATATATCCGCACATAATAACCTCTTTAAGGTAGTAAATGATCAAATCCTTACCTATTTTTACAATTTAATGTGGCTGTGAGGTCTAGAGAAAGTAGACAGAAGGAAGTTTATATTAATTTATTGAGCTTATATTCTCTATTCAAACCTCTAGGATATAAGGTCTGCAAAGTATGGATCCAAAATGCTCCCTATGTAGACTGGCCCTGAAAATTCCTGGGAAACTAACAGCTCTCCTGCCACCCAAACACTCCTGTTCTAACAAAGATGTTCCACAGCTACTATGCTAGACTGGATCCCTAACATGACCCTTCAAATGTCCCGACACGTTTCGTCATATTGACTCTTCAGGGGACACACTCTTATCTATGGAAAAAGGTCCACCAACCCAGCTAACTCAAAATAATACTGCTGTTATTTTCCGAGGGAATTTTCGATGGTAGCTATGGACCCTTTCCTGGTGGAAACACTCTGCACCCAGGCTCTTCTTGGAGTTGTTGAGACCATTCCATTATTCATTTACCCAATTTGTATATTGTATGCTGACCATTGTCATTCTGAAAAATTTTGGACTTGAGTATTGTGTGTTTTTATTTTGTGTTTTTTTTATGGTGGAAGGACCACTGTCTTTTCTCCCCTCCAAAAAAAAAGAGGAAAAAGACCTATTTTTTGTTGTGCATGTTTGTTTTTTTTGTTTAATCTTTCTTTATTGAATAATTCACAACAAAAAGACAAAGAACAGAAAGAGAAAAAGATCATCAGTATCATCAACATGACGTATACATCTTGTTACAGACTTAGATTGATTTTCATCCTGTATTCCTCATATTATTGCCACAATTATGCCCTATATTAACTAACAACTTATTGTAGCTAAAACTACTATATATTCTTACATTTGAAACAGAAGGAATACTTATATGTCAGTTATTGTAAAACAGTTTTTCACATCATGTGGGGAATCTCTTCTGTGTCCACACCTTTACATTGAAAAAATTCTAATACCCCACTGAGGTTATATGCACTTCCAAACTTGAATTTTTTGATCAAAAGAAAAAAGTACCATTACAGACATACTAAATAGCATATATCCGCACATAATAACCTCTTTAAGGTAGTAAATGATCAAATCCTTACCTATTTTTACAATTTAATGTGGCTGTGAGGTCTAGAGAAAGTAGACAGAAGGAAGTTTATATTAATTTATTGAGCTTATATTCTCTATTCAAACCTCTAGGATATAAGGTCTGCAAAGTATGGATCCAAAATGCTCCCTATGTAGACTGGCCCTGAAAATTCCTGGGAAACTAACAGCTCTCCTGCCACCCAAACACTCCTGTTCTAACAAAGATGTTCCACAGCTACTATGCTAGACTGGATCCCTAACATGACCCTTCAAATGTCCCGACACGTTTCGTCATATTGACTCTTCAGGGGACACACTCTTATCTATGGAAAAAGGTCCACCAACCCAGCTAACTCAAAATAATACTGCTGTTATTTTCCGAGGGAATTTTCGATGGTAGCTATGGACCGTTTCCTGGTGGAAACACTCTGCACCCAGGCTCTTCTTGGAGTTGTTGAGACCATTCCATTATTCATTTACCCAATTTGTATATTGTATGCTGACCATTGTCATTCTGAAAAATTTTGGACTTGAGTATTGTGTGTTTTTATTTTGTGTTTTTTTTTTATGGTGGAAGGACCACTGTCTTTTCTCCCCTCCAAAAAAAAAAGAGGAAAAAGACCTATTTTTTGTTGTGCATGTTTGTTTTTTTGGTTTAATCTTTCTTTATTGAATAATTCACAACAAAAAGACAAAGAACAGAAAGAGAAAAAGATCATCAGTATCATCAACATGACGTATACATCTTGTTACAGACTTAGATTGATTTTCATCCTGTATTCCTCATATTATTGCCACAATTATGCCCTATATTAACTAACAACTTATTGTAGCTAAAACTACTATATATTCTTACATTTGAAACAGAAGGAATACTTATATGTCAGTTATTGTAAAACAGTTTTTCACATCATGTGGGGAATCTCTTCTGTGTCCACACCTTTACATTGAAAAAATTCTAATACCCCACTGAGGTTATATGCACTTACAAACTTGAATTTTTTGATCAAAAGAAAAAAGTAAGAACGAGATAAGAAAGAGTAAGAACTGAAGAAAAGAAGGGTAGTATTAGAAGGGTGCACAAGAAGGGCCAAGGGGAAGGGAAGGAGAGCTAGGAGTGACGGGTGTCAAAAAGGGTTCGATAATCATTAGTATCCTTATATAATATCCATGGCGTCCATATTTTCAGGAACCTTTCCGTATTGCCCTCCGCTTCTGCTGACAGATCCTCCATATGATGGATATATGCAAATTCCTGCTGCCACTCCCCCAAGGACGGAACCTCTATTGATCGCCAATGTCTGGGTATCACTGCCCTTGCTGCCATTAGACAAAACCGTAATAGGCCCCCCTTTTGGGCTTTGAAGGACCCAGGAAGCATGGATAATAATGCTATTTGAGGGGACTGTGGCACCACCTCTCCAGTTATTTTCGTGTATGTCTGAAAAACTGCCTCCCAAAACGGTTTGATTTTAGAACAGTCCCACCACACATGTAACATTGTACCACGTTCAGTTTCACAGCGCCAACACATCTCAGAAACCGATGGAAAAATCCTGTGGAGCCTCACCGGGTATTGATACCACCTTGTCAAAATCTTATAGTTTTTCTCTTTTGCGTGTCCAGCAGTAGACATTTTGTGAGTAAATATATATGCTTTCTGTTTTTGCTCGTCTGTGAAGGTCGTCCCCATCTCCTCCTCCCAGTTGGTCATAAAATTAGGATCTGAGTCCGCAGAGGGAACAGCCCGCCCCAACAACTTATAAATAATTGATATCAGATGGGGGGGCAACGATTCCTGCATGAACAATTTCTCAAAGGGTAAAGCTGAAGCAATTGCCAAATGTCGTCCTCCCTTTGATCGAGCACTAACAAATGAGAGTAATTGCCTATACTCAATCCACGATAGGGTCTGGGGGGGATCCATATTCTGCATGTCTGCAAAAGACATCAAATTGGACCCAGCCATGGCGTGGTATAACCTGTCCTCCCGCCGCACGCTCCATCTCAGAAAATTGGAACGGCCGATTCCCGGAGGGAATTCTGGATTGGACAAAATTGGTGCAAGGAGGAAAGGACACCCCACCAACCCGCCTTTCTGTTTTATTTGATCCCATACCTTCAATGTAGCACGAATCAAAAAATCTGCAGAAGTTAATCCCACCCCCTCCCGGGACTCTATCCATGGTAAATATTTTAAGGGGACTGATGAGCTCTCCTGTTCCAATGTGATCCATTTTTTAGAATTTGCATTGAAATGCCAGTCAAATAATCGAACCAGCAGGGCCGCCCGATGATATCCATGGAGGTCTGGAAGTCCAGCACCCCCCGTAGAAGTGGAACGAGTAAGCGTTTGATATTTTACTCTAGCTCTGGAGTGTCCCCAGACAAATTGAATCAGTGCGGACCTGAGGGTTCGAAAAAAGCTCGCTGGAGGGAGTATCGGGACCGCCTGAAAAATGTACAGAAATCGAGGGAGTATGTCCATCTTAAACGTATTTATACGTCCAAACCAGGAAATGGGTTTTTTATGATAAGTTAATAGATCTTTGACCGTTCGTGACAAAAGCGTCTGATAATTCATGGAATAAAGGGATTCCAAATCAGCAGGGACATTTATTCCCAAATATTTTATTGCTTTAGGCTGCCATTTAAATGGAAAGTTACTTTTGGCCATTGACACCTCCTGAGATTGTAAAGTGACATTTAGAGCTTCCGATTTGGAGTGATTGACCCTAAAATTGCTTAGGTCCCCGAACCTTTCAAATTCCACCAACAGAGAGGGAAATGTGATGTGTGGTTGGGAAACATATAGTAATAAATCATCAGCATACAATGCCGCCTTATATGTTCGTCCTCCTATGCGCAGACCGTGTACACTGGGATTTCCTCTAATCGCATTAGCAAGATGTTCCATTGTTATAACATACAATAGCGGGGAAAGAGGGCATCCCTGCCTTGTTCCATTTTGAATGTTAATAGGTTTTGATAGTGAGCCATTTGCTTTAATGCGGGCTGATGGGCATGTGTATAAGGACAAAATTTTATTTAAGAAACATGGACCTATTCCTATTTGTTTTAAAGCTGCCCTCAGGAAATCCCAATGCACACGGTCGAATGCTTTTTCTGCATCTATGGATAGCAGGCCGAGCGGCTGGGACTTTGATCTAGCGTGCGCTATGAGCAACAAAGTTTTATTAACATTGTCTCGTGCTTCCCTACCCTGTATGAACCCCACCTGATCTGCATCGATTATAGAGGGGAGGAGGGGGGCCAGCCTATTAGCCAGTACCTTAGAAAATAGCTTTATATCAATGTTTAGTAATGATATTGGTCTATAATTAGACACCATAGTAGGGTCCTTGCCGGGTTTCGGAAGGACCGTAATATGGGCCTCTAATGACTGAGCTGCAAATGGGGTTGTCTCAGAGATTGCATTAAAGACTTTTGTGAGGAATGGAGTAAGCAACTCTTGAAAAATTTTATAAAATGCTGGAGAGAAGCCGTCAGGGCCTGGACTCTTTCCAGCCGGGGTATTCTTAATGACCGTACCCACCTCCTCCTCTGTAAACCGAACCTCTAGTTGTTGAACATCATCATTTTCCAAAATCGGTAAGGCAGTGTCCATCATGTACTCCTCCATTCGTTTAGTCCGAGTCTGTGACTCCAAATCGGAGAATTTCCCTTGGATATTATATAAATCAGAATAGAACACCCTCAGCTCTTCCAAGATTTCTGTTGGGTTACTCACTTCCCCCCCTCCTCTCCGCTTCAGACAAGGAATGAACGTTGTATTATTTCGCGGGTGCAGGAGACGGGATAGGGGCCTGCCACACTTATCTGAATGCTGGTAGAGGAAACATTTATAATGATTGCGATACCGAAGGTATTTTTCATTTAAAAGGGTCCTAAGCTCCTCCCTACATCTCGTGAGCTCTGCCAACGTCTCCGTCGTTTGGTTACGTTTATGCATTGTCTCTAGCCTGTGTATCCGATCTAACAGCTCCTGTGTTTGAATGACTTTCAGTTTCTTGATACGTGCCCCGTGCTTTATCAGCACCCCTCTGATCACACACTTGAAAGCCTCCCATTGTAGAGGCAATGAAGTGGAATCCAATTCGTGAGTAGACAGGAAGGCCCCAATAGAATTTTTAATATCATTCATGCAAATTGAATCCTTAAGCAAATTGTCATTGAGCCTCCATGTCCACTCCCGTCTCAAGCTATCCGGGGGTGAAAAAACCAAAAAGATCGGGGCATGATCGGACCACACAATGTTACCGATCGTGGGGTTCGGTCGCCAAGCTAACACACAGTGGCTAACTAGAAACAAGTCTATACGACTATATGAGTCATGGGGGCTGGAATAAAAGGTATAGTCCCTACCCGTAGGATGTATACCACGCCATATGTCGATCAATTGCATTTGATGAATATCCCGCTTCAGAGATGTCAGGCGCTTCAAAGGCACGGCGCTCCTTCCAGATGAAGTATCCACTGAGGGATTCAAAGACAAATTAAAATCTCCTCCTAGTATCACTATTCCCTCTGCGAACCCAGAAACCACTTGCAGAAAGTCCCTACACGCCTGTGCCTGACCCACATTGGGGGCGTACCATCCTGCAACTGTATACACTGTATTAGATATCCGGAGTTTGATAAGCACATATCTGCCCTCTGCGTCTAGTTTTGTGTCTATAATAGAGTGTGGCACGCTCCTATGTATAGCCAGCAATACACCCCTGGAACGAGATTCAGTGTTGGCACTGTGAAACCATGTCACGTAATTGCGATCTCTCAGGTTTGGGACATGACCCACTTTGAAGTGTGTTTCCTGAAGTAACAGGATATGGACCCTCTGATTGTGCATTTCGTTTAATATTTTTGACCGTTTTTGTGGAGTATTAAACCCCTTCGTATTTAAGGACCCAAATTTCAACTCTGCCATAGTTACACTCCTAGCTGCTTAAAGGACAAGGAAGGAACACGGGGAACGGGAAGATGAATATCAGATAAGGGGTAGACAATAGAAAAAAAAAAAAAAAAAGAGTATAGAAATAGGTCAGAAAAGGAAGAAAAAAAGAATTAGAGAGAAGACAATAACCAAGAAAACAATTCAAAAGATAACTCCTAAGGACCTCTGTCCACGCTGCTGGGGAAAACTGTATACAGCTATACCTTGGCCAGCACGGTATAGCACCCCCTATGGGGAAGTGGACTTTCCAGGGAGATACGCTCCCACCTGCACGGATCTGCACCACCTTTCTTAAACTTGTATGTTACTAGCTATAATATACCAGAAAGTAAACCATAACATTTCCCATCCTATAACCCAATATGAGATAATACCAAACTCATCAAATAATGAACGTCGGATCGTCTCCGTAGGTCGGGACCCACACTTCTCAAGTAACTGTAAATGGAAATATAGGTTACAATGCCGACTTTTAAACCCATCTAACTGCTGCGACGGGGCACACACCCCCTGTTACAAGAGTGATTCGACATATCCTCTCTGAACGGCCCCCTGGCAATCTCAGCCGAGATCCACAGGTGCCCCTCTCCGATTCCTCCGGAGGGCGGCTGCAGGTGGCTCACCTCCCGGGATTCCCGGGGGTAAGAATGGCCAGTCCTGGATTGTTACTGAAGGTATTTGGAGAGCCGCTGTAAATGCTGGAATTCCGCCAGGGTGGCTAAGAACATGCATCCTTCCTGCCCTCCGGACTCTCAGGCGAAAGGGAAACCCCCATGTATATGGAATATTTCGCTGACGCAATAGCTCCAGCAGGGGTCTCAGAGCCTTTCTCTTCTGCAGAGTCCATCTGGACAGGTCCGGTAAAATCTGGATCTTTCGACCTTGATAAAGTAGGTTCTCAGATTGGCGGGCATGAGCCATGATATTATCTTTAAGTCGGTATTTGTGCACTTTGCAGATAACATCTCTGGGATAATCTGGATCCTGCGCTTTAGGGCCCAGTGCTCTGTGTACCCGATCCAGCTCCAAGGGAGAGTCCACAGGAACTTGCAAAATTTTATTGAAAATATGGCATAAAGTCTCATCCAAAGCTGCGGGTTCAATTGACTCGGAGAGGCCGCGCACCCTTATGTTGTTGCGCCTATTTCTGTTTTCTATATCATCCAGCATATCCGCCAGGTATTGAAGCTGCATAGTATGGGATGCAATTCCAGCCTCTTGGTCTGTCGCCCTGGACGATAATGACTGTACAGAAGATTCCACTGCGGTGACCCTTTCTCCCATCTGCAGCACTTCATCTCTGAGCCCAGAGAGCTCTGCTTTATAAGAGCTCTCCAGTCTGGATACATACTGCTCCATGTCTTCCTTTGTGGGGATATTTTTAATATGTGCACTTAATTCCCCAATGGCCCGCCATAGCTGGCTGATATCCTGGTGGTTTTGTGATCCCTCCTGACTGTTGGTCTGTGGAGCACTAACGCTCAGACTGCCCCTGCTGTGATTATCTGAGCCCGGGCAGCTGGAGAATAGAGCCTTGGTTATGTGAGGCTGCACACTCTTCTCTTTATCTTTACTGGGCTCTCTGGCTGTCACAACACTGTCTGTGCCTCCCATCCCCCTCACCTCAGCGTCTGCATGGCACTGCACTGTGTGGCCTGCCTGGACACCGGCTCCTGCAGACCCAGCATTATCTTGCTCTTTTATCTCAGATGAGGATGTCATCCCCCTCTCACTGGGGCAATCAGCACTCACTGCTCCACGGACGTCTGTTTCTTTCACTTTCACTGCAGGCTCTGCCTCAAATGCTGCTGCTGCCTCTCTGCACATAGCACGGCTGCTCCTGGTGTTTATGGACACGTCGGCCATCTTAAGTGTATCTCCTGCTGGAGCTGTCCTCACCATGTAGCGCCTGATGCTTGGAACTGGTGCTTTTGGCTGGGCTGAGGTGGGCTGGGGGTCTTCTTTCTTTTTTCTATTACCCATTCGCCCAGAATGGGCTCTGTGGTGGTACTCTGGAGTGGTGATTCACTGCACAGATGCTGGAGCTGATCAGACACACGTCCTCATCCCTCCATGGTCAGGCCAAACCCCCCTGTGCATGTTTTTTTGAGTAAAAATATTAGTGGCATCCTGGGCTGGTCATTATTTATGATCCTTTGTGATATTATTGACCATTGTTTTACTCCATCTCCTTGGTATCGCTCACCAACCCAGGAGCTTTCAGTTGTTTGGTTGTCCTATGAGACCTTAATGGGTGATCACAAGGGGGGATAAGATGGAGAATGTCCTCAGGATGTGAGTCATGAGAAAATGGAGGCTTTCTACCCAGAATACACCGCAAAGGAGAGGGAAAAGAAGGATAAAAAACAAGACTGGTGCTGATAAAGTTTGGTCACTAGAAGGAGCTCTAGACAAGCATAGTAAAGAAGACAGATATACAGCAAAACAAAAGAACACAGATTAAATGCAAAAGGCAGAACTTCAACATATAGGAACCCTCATGGATAGAGGTGATGGAACCCACCAAAATCCGGGACCGGCGGATCACTCCCGGATTGAAAAAAAAGTCCGGATCCGCTCCGGATTCCGGTGCCTATATAAGTCTATGGGGACCAGAATCAAGAGATTAAAAACATTTGTGGAGGGGATAGGGGAGTAAGAGTACGCGCAGTGTACTCACCCGAGGCTGTGTCATGGCAGCAAACTCCTTCCGAGTCACACTTTTCCCTTCCGGGGCCGACAATTCAATATTCATTGTTTTGCCCACCCACCGGCACGTGTAATTGGTTGCAGTTAGAAGTGCTCCCACCCTGAGTGGCAGTGTGTCAGCTGACTGCAACCAATCACAGGCGGCAGGACAGCTGGTGGGCAAGGAAAGCAGTGCAAGTGTCTACAGGTCAGCATGGTGAAAGTGCATGCGTTTCAGAAACACATGCACATTGCTGTCAGAAGTGTGCATGGCTGTGCTGGTAATGCAGCTTTTTTTTATTATTATTAAAATAAATAATTAAAAAAAAAAAAAACCACGACGTGCGGTCCCCCTAATTTTGATACCCAGCCAAGATGAAGCCAGCTGGGGGCTTGTATTCTCAGCCCGCAGCCACCCGTTATTGCCTCCTCTATTAGATGTGACAATCGCAGTGCTTTACTGGCTCTTCCCGTTGGCATGGAGCGGTGCCAATCAGGGTAATAAGGGGTTAATAGTAGCGCACAGCTGCTACTAATCCCTAGGTTAATGATAGCACAGGCATCTATGAGATACCTGCATCACACCTGTAAATGAAAGTAAATAAACACAGACACAGAGAAAAATCCTTTATTTGGAATAAATTACAAACACACACCCTCCTTCACCTCTTTATTAACCACCAACACCCTGCAGGTCGGGTGTAATCCACAAGAGGTCCCACGCCACTTCAGCTCTGCTACATAACACAGCCAGCAGCCATAGAGCATGACCGCTGGCTGTGCAGATAATGACTTAGCCACGATGACTGTACGGCAGGCAGATATTGTCAAAGGCTGGGGGTGCGTCTGCCTGCAAACAAATCACAGACGAGAGGACGGCCGGTGGGTGGGGAAAACACAGAAAGTTGTGTGTATACGATGCACAGTACAGGAAGTGAATGTGCGACCCGGAAGCAGTGTGCCGCCATGACACCGAGTCTCGGTAAGTATGAAACGCTGTTTTATATCTGTTTTTATTTGTTTTCAATTATTTTCCCCGGTGCCAGATCCGGATCATGCACCCGGAATCTCGTATCCGGGTCCGGCACCCGGGCATCTTTGAACCGCACGGATCCGGACTTTTACAGTCCGGAACCTCAGGAGTCTTCTGAGCATGCTCAGTGCGCATCTGAAGACGAGAAGCAAGCACCCGGATAACAAGGCTACGGGAATGGTAAGTGCGCACGTGCGGGATCTCAAGGAGTGACGGGATGTCGCTCATGTAAATCCATGGTATCACGCCCACAGGGGCTTGATACCACGGAAAACATGCAAACGCCCAAAGGGCGATGCGATGCCCATGTGTTACATCACCACCGGGGTCCGCTCCATCGACATCTACTCCGATCGCCAGACGACGCCGTGTTCCTGCCGTGGATAGTGCTGGTGGTGGCAGAGGAGTCGATGCCAGCGGCGCCGGTGGGCGCAGGCTCCGCTCATCCACTGGTCTGGATTTCCTGGGAATCTGCAGTGCCACTGACTGACTGTAGGTGGCGGGTGTCTCCCAGCTGAAGTACCATGATTCAGCTACAGCCTAGCCTATGGGAAGACACCACACCCTTTTTAATGCCCCTCCTGTCTGCTGACCTCTGCCAGAGATAGTTCTGAAAATTCTGGCTCCTTTTTCGTCCTGTTCTGCGATTTCGTGTGCTGATTACCACTTGTTTCCTGACTACCCTCCTGCCTGCTGTTTTTGTACATCGCTGCCTGATCCGGTTTTGACCTATGCTTGTTTCTGATTACATCCTTGTCTGCCGATTCTGTCCCTGTTCCGCAATTCCTGGTTTGACCCTGCCTGACGACTACTCTCTCAGACTACAGCCTTCCACAGGTAGTGATCTCCAGGGCCCTGTGTAATTCCAAATCCCTGTATAGGGGTTAAAGGGTTTCAGGGTTCTGGGAGTCCTGCTTGGTGAGTGGCTTCCCTCTAGCCTGTCCATTACAGCCCGTCTGAGTCTGTGGATCCAGGCAGGCGTTACACCATGGAGCTAGAGCCCGTGCTCATTTACATAGGGTACACATAAGTATTAAAACATATTTTAATACATGCGCATTACACAATATTACAACACGGAGATGGGTAGGAAGGTGTTAATAGGCCACACATCACCCTGCTACTAGGTTAGAACACATAAATTAAATGACAGGTTCCATTTAATTCTATAAGAATGACCTGTATGCAGAAGCTGAAAAAAATTCAATTTTTGTTACGTTATTGCATTGAGAACAAATTAAACAAGGGTATGTGCCATTTAGTAGATAAAGATTGGTGCTGTGGTTTCTTTAAACTCCTAAATAGAGTTGAGCGCGGTTCTAGGTTCGAGGTTCTCCAGTTCTAGGCTCGAGTGATTTTGGGGCATGTTCTAGATCGAACTAGAACTCGAGCTTTTTGCAAAAGCTCGATAGTTCTAGAAACGTTCGAGAACGGTTCTAGCAGCCAAAAAACAGCTAAATCATAGCTTGGTTTCTGCTGTAATAGTGTAAGTCACTCTGTGAATCACACTATTATCACATTTCAGTGTATAGTGTGCGTGAACAGCGCCTTCAGATCACTGCTGTTTCTATAATGGCGATCGCCATTTTTTTTTTTTTTTTTTCTTGTCTTCCTTCCCTAAGCGCGCGCGTCTTGTGGGGCGGTCCAGCATGTCAGCCAATCCCAGACACACACACAGCTAAGTGGACTTTTAGCCAGAGAAGCAACGGCATGTGTGATAGGATGTCCATGTCACATGTCCCTGCATTATAAAAACGAGTATCTGCCCGTCCGGACGCCATTATCTCTTCTGCGTCCTTGGTGTCAGACATCACTGTCGCATCTCCGTCCTCCTCACTGAGTCCTATAGCCGATACAGCTGTATGCGCTGCATACACAGCGTTAGACAGCTTAGGGAGAGCACTTTATAGCAGTCCTTTTAAGGGCTCTAAGCGGCAGGGTCAGAGCCATAGGTGACAGGTCCTGCAAACAGCAACAGCGTCTGTGTAGCCCAGGTCAGGGATTTCCTCCCTGCATTTCACCATTAGGAGGGAATAGAAAGGCAGGCTTCCATTCCTCTACCCAGAGCACCACAATCCTGCCACTGTACCCTCTTGTCCTCTGCACACTCCAACTGATTATAACTAAGCCATTATACTAGCAAACACTCAGTGTACCTAGTGGCATCCTATACGTGGCTATTGGACTTTGCTATAGTCCCACTAGTGCAAAGACATTTGCAGAGCACGTCTGCCTGCATTGCACACTACAACTTTTTTAAACTAAGCAATTTTACTAGCAAACACTCACTGTACCTAGTGGCATCCTAAACGTGGCTATTGGACTTTGCTATAGTCCCACTAGTGCAAAGACATTTGCAGAGCACGTCTGCCTGCATTGCACACTACAACTTTTTTAAACTAAGCAATTTTACTAGCAAACACTCACTGTACCTAGTGGCATCCTAAACGTGGCCATTGGACTTTGCTATAGTCCCACTAGTGCAAAGACATTAGCAGAGCACGTCTGCCTGCATTGCACACTACAACTCATTGTTACTAAGCCATTATACTAGCAAACACTCAGTGTACCTAGTGGCATCCTATACGTGGCTATTGGACTTTGCTATAGTCCCACTAGTGCAAAGACATTAGCAGAGCACATCTGCCTGCATTGCACACTCCAACTTTTTTAAACTAAGCAATTTTACTAGCAAACACTCAGTGTACCTAGTGGCATCCTAAACGTGGCCATTGGACTTTGCTATAGTCCCACTAGTGCAAAGACATTAGCAGAGCACATCTGCCTGCATTGCACACTCCAACTTTTTTAAACTAAGCAATGTTACTAGCAAACACTCAGTGTACCTAGTGGCATCCTATCTGTGGCTATTGGACTTTGCTATAGTCCCACTAGTGCAAAGACATTTGCAGAGCACGTCTGCCTGCATTGCACACTACAACTCATTGTTACTAAGCCATTATACTAGCAAACACTCAGTGTACCTAGTGGCATCCTATACGTGGCTATTGGACTTTGCTATAGTCCCACTAGTGCAAAGACATTTGCAGAGCACGTCTGCCTGCATTGCACACTACAACTTTTTTAAACTAAGCAATTTTACTAGCAAACACTCACTGTACCTAGTGGCATCCTAAACGTGGCTATTGGACTTTGCTATAGTCCCACTAGTGCAAAGACATTAGCAGAGCACGTCTGCCTGCATTGCACACTACAACTCATTGTTACTAAGCCATTATACTAGCAAACACTCAGTGTACCTAGTGGCATCCTATACGTGGCTATTGGACTTTGCTATAGTCCCACTAGTGCAAAGACATTTGCAGAGCACGTCTGCCTGCATTGCACACTCTAACTTTTTTAAACTCAGCCATTATACTAGCAAACACTCACTGTACCTAGTTGTATCCTAAACGTGGCTATTGTACTTTTGTCAATTCACAGTATTGGAACGTTATTTGCAGGACGTCTGCCTGCATTGCACACTCTAACTTTTTTAAACTCAGCCATTATACTAGCAAACACTCACTGTACCTAGTTGTATCCTAAACGTGGCTATTGTACTTTTGTCAATTCACAGTATTGGAACGTTATTTGCAGGACGTCTGCCTGCATTGCACACTCTAACTTTTTTAAACTCAGCCATTATACTAGCAAACACTCACTGTACCTAGTTGTATCCTAAACGTGGCTATTGTACTTTTGTCAATTCACAGTATTGGAACGTTATTTGCAGGACGTCTGCCTGCATTGCACACTCTAACTTTTTTAAACTCAGCCATTATACTAGCAAACACTCACTGTACCTAGTTGTATCCTAAACGTGGCTATTGTACTTTTGTCAATTCACAGTATTGGAACGTTATTTGCAGGACGTCTGCCTGCATTGCACACTCTAACTTTTTTAAACTCAGCCATTATACTAGCAAACACTCACTGTACCTAGTTGTATCCTAAACGTGGCTATTGTACTTTTGTCAATTCACAGTATTGGAACGTTATTTGCAGGACGTCTGCCTGCATTGCACACTCTAACTTTTTTAAACTCAGCCATTATACTAGCAAACACTCACTGTACCTAGTTGTATCCTAAACGTGGCTATTGTACTTTTGTCAATTCACAGTATTGGAACGTTATTTGCAGCACGTCTGCCTGCATTGCACACTATAACTTTTTTAAACTCAGCCATTATACTAGCAAACACTCACTGTACCTAGTTGTATCCTAAACGTGGCTATTGTACTTTTGTCAATTCACAGTATTGGAACGTTATTTGCAGCACGTCTGCCTGCATTGCACACTCTAACTTTTTTAAACTCAGCCATTATACTAGCAAACACTCACTGTACCTAGTTGTATCCTAAACGTGGCTTTTGTACTTTTGTCAATTCACAGTATTGGAACGTTATTTGCAGCACGTCTGCCTGCATTGCACACTCTAACTTTTTTAAACTCAGCCATTATACTAGCAAACACTCACTGTACCTAGTTGTATCCTAAACGTGGCTTTTGTACTTTTGTCAATTCACAGTATTGGAACGTTATTTGCAGCACGTCTGCCTGCATTGCACACTCTAACTTTTTTAAACTCAGCCATTATACTAGCAAACACTCACTGTACCTAGTTGTATCCTAAACGTGGCTATTGTACTTTTGTCAATTCACAGTATTGGAACGTTATTTGCAGCACGTCTGCCTGCATTGCACACTCTAACTTTTTTAAACTCAGCCATTATACTAGCAAACACTCACTGTACCTAGTTGTATCCTAAACGTGGCTATTGTACTTTTGTCAATTCACAGTATTGGAACGTTATTTGCAGCACGTCTGCCTGCATTGCACACTCTAACTTTTTTAAACTCAGCCATTATACTAGCAAACACTCACTGTACCTAGTTGTATCCTAAACGTGGCTTTTGTACTTTTGTCAATTCACAGTATTGGAACGTTATTTGCAGCACGTCTGCCTGCATTGCACACTCTAACTTTTTTAAACTCAGCCATTATACTAGCAAACACTCACTGTACCTAGTTGTATCCTAAACGTGGCTTTTGTACTTTTGTCAATTCACAGTATTGGAACGTTATTTGCAGCACGTCTGCCTGCATTGCACACTCTAACTTTTTTAAACTCAGCCATTATACTAGCAAACACTCACTGTACCTAGTTGTATCCTAAACGTGGCTATTGTACTTTTGTCAATTCACAGTATTGGAACGTTATTTGCAGCACGTCTGCCTGCATTGCACACTCTAACTTTTTTAAACTCAGCCATTATACTAGCAAACACTCACTGTACCTAGTTGTATCCTAAACGTGGCTATTGTACTTTTGTCAATTCACAGTATTGGAACGTTATTTGCAGCACGTCTGCCTGCATTGCACACTCTAACTTTTTTAAACTCAGCCATTATACTAGCAAACACTCACTGTACCTAGTTGTATCCTAAACGTGGCTATTGTACTTTTGTCAATTCACAGTATTGGAACGTTATTTGCAGCACGTCTGCCTGCATTGCACACTCTAACTTTTTTAAACTCAGCCATTATACTAGCAAACACTCACTGTACCTAGTTGTATCCTAAACGTGGCTTTTGTACTTTTGTCAATTCACAGTATGGGAACGTTATTTGCAGCACGTCTGCCTGCATTGCACACTCTAACTTTTTTAAACTCAGCCATTATACTAGCAAACACTCACTGTACCTAGTTGTATCCTAAACGTGGCTATTGTACTTTTGTCAATTCACAGTATTGGAACGTTATTTGCAGCACGTCTGCCTGCATTGCACACTCTAACTTTTTTAAACTCAGCCATTATACTAGCAAACACTCACTGTACCTAGTTGTATCCTAAACGTGGCTATTGTACTTTTGTCAATTCACAGTATTGGAACGTTATTTGCAGCACGTCTGCCTGCATTGCACACTCTAACTTTTTTAAACTCAGCCATTATACTAGCAAACACTCACTGTACCTAGTTGTATCCTAAACGTGGCTTTTGTACTTTTGTCAATTCACAGTATTGGAACGTTATTTGCAGCACGTCTGCCTGCATTGCACACTCTAACTTTTTTAAACTCAGCCATTATACTAGCAAACACTCACTGTACCTAGTTGTATCCTAAACGTGGCTATTGTACTTTTGTCAATTCACAGTATTGGAACGTTATTTGCAGCACGTCTGCCTGCATTGCACACTCTAACTTTTTTAAACTCAGCCATTATACTAGCAAACACTCACTGTACCTAGTTGTATCCTAAACGTGGCTATTGTACTTTTGTCAATTCACAGTATTGGAACGTTATTTGCAGCACGTCTGCCTGCATTGCACACTCTAACTTTTTTAAACTCAGCCATTATACTAGCAAACACTCACTGTACCTAGTTGTATCCTAAACGTGGCTTTTGTACTTTTGTCAATTCACAGTATTGGAACGTTATTTGCAGCACGTCTGCCTGCATTGCACACTCTAACTTTTTTAAACTCAGCCATTATACTAGCAAACACTCAGTGTACCTATTGGCATCCTAAACGTGGCTATTGGACTTTTGTCTATTCACACTACTGCAAATCAATGTGCAGCACCTCTGCATGACAACCTCGTGCTCTGTTTTTAATAAGCTATAATGATAGCACAAAATACTGCCATTTAGTGGCATCATAGAACTGGCTGTTGTATTCCATTAGTGCCCCACTGGTGACAAGCTATTTCTAGCACCTCTACATCACACCCTCATGCACATTTAGCTACGCTAATGTTATAGCAAACTCATGGAATTCATTGCTGCATTTCATAATTCGGAGGGATAGAAAGTCAGGCTTCCTTTAGCTTTTCCTTCTGCTCATAGACAGCATCTCCAAGACAAATTTCCCCTCCACGTCTAAGTGTGGAGAGGCAGCTAGTGCGCATGCGTGTGCCGATGTACCCCAGCTGCAGCATAATTACAGTGTTTCGCCTAGTGAGTATGCTCAGCCTGACTGTGCCATTCCTGACGCTAAGTCTTCATTTCGGGATACAGCGCATGCTCCCACACTAAGTGTGAAAAGCCTCTTTGCACAGGTGCTTGCATTCCGTGCCGGGTCTAAGTCCTGTTTTGTGCCTAGACACCATGCTAAAGCTGATAGTCTTTTTTCAGAGACTGTATTTCATGCTACTGAGCATGCTCAGGCACTTCCTGCATCAGAGACTAGGTCCGGTAATGAACTCTTTGGCCCTGGCCCTGATGTGGGGGTCCCATATAGACCACAGGGCATCAGGTGTCCTCCCAAATGGCTTGCAGAGGCCCACACCTATGACTTGTCATCGCATTATTGATGGTCAGACGATGACTGGTGAGGTGTTTGGGTCATGGCAGCCATGAGGTCATCATTGAAGTTGCGTTTCCAAATAGGACGCTAGTTATGCCACTCATGACGTGTCACTCTACTTTTGTCTCTAGGAGGTGCATTGTGGTTCACCCTGGTTTGGGGGAGACCCAGGTTATCAAAGGGGCTGGAGTCAACAAGGAGGTGCACAGTCTTCTATTATGCTCCGAAAGAGCACACCTCCATGTGTTGAACCCATTGCGGCTTTAGGCCAGAGGTAGGCAGGGATAGGGTGGTGGATGCAGGCCACCACCACAGTTGGTAACGCAGAACGGTTAAGACCAGCTCCTGTCCTAACAGTCCTGCTTGTGCAGCCCAGTGGCATTAACAGGCCTGCTGCTGCTGATGCGCCTGCTGTCCACAGGTGTGGCCCCAATGCACACGGTCAGCGTACTCAATGGCCCCTGTGTTGTTAACAGGGAGTTCCTGGGCTGGGTGGGCATGTGGACCCTGTGACGCTAACAGGGCTCACAGTCTCCAGATCCGAATGGCGTCTAACTCGGTTCAGGCTACTATTAGTTTCATAGCCACACAGCTCTGTATCCTCCACCAAACCTTCAAGTTGCCAACCTCTCCTTTTCCAACTGGGAGCACGGTGGACACTGACTGCTGATGGGGATATATACCTTTCTCTTTCTTTTCTTATTAATTTTCGTTATATAGCGGTCACAGATTATATACCACTTTATCCAAATCTGCCAGTCCCACTGTAAGAGATGTTGTTTCTTCAGCAAATGTTACAGTTGCTTAACCACCAAATCCACGGACCAAAATTTTTTTCCCCTTTCCAACACACCTGTTCCCCTTTCCAACAGCATCTGTCCTTTTTCAACTCATTTTGGGATATGACCAAAAGTGCAACTGTGCAGGGACACCGTACTCAACGCCATCTCAGCACAGCAGCCATCCCTCGGTCCCTCCGATGTGGACAAGTAAAAGACCATTTCCTCCTATCCATGACAAAGCGTTGAGATTCACTCTGTGCAGCACTGGTGTTTAGTGGAAAAGTAGATCTAAGATTGCGTACCACATTCTGCAGATACTCCTGTATACATGCGTCTATTTCTATGGCAGGAATTAGTTCGCCAAATTTTGTCTTGTACCGGGGATCTAACAGTGTGGCAACCCAGTATTCAGGATTACTTCAAATTCATACAATCTGAGGGTCATGTAGGTAGTGCAGCAAGAAGGCGCTCATGTGTCTTGTGCATCCAGGAGGACCAAGTCCTTGGTGTGTTGGTGGCAGAGAGGTGAGAATCGTGCATCCTTCCTCTGCCCTCTACCCACAACCTCGCACAACCGAAATGTGAGCAAGCTCTCACTCATCTGCTGAGTCTTCCATGCCCATCGCCAGTTCGTCCTCCATTTCTTCATGGGCTCCTGCACTTTCATCAACACTTTTTGCTGATACTATGCGCCCTTGTTAATCCCTCTCCCTCACCATGACTGCCGCATAGGTGCCGCTGACCATCTGGACCTCGTAGATCTTGTTATCCCTTCCGCATATGACTCCTCCTGTACTTCCTCCCCTTCCTCTTGTCCCAACACCTGACTCCGAATAATAATTACAGTGTGCCCCATCATGTAGATGACCAGAATTGTCACGCTGAGAATGACATTGCCAGTGCTAAACATCTTCGTCGACATTTCAAAACTGTGTAGCAGGGTGCATAGGTCCTTGATCTGACACCACTCCAGCAGCGTGATCTGCACCACCTCTGGATCAAGTTATCCCAGGCTATATGTCTTACCGTATTTCAGCAGGGCTCTGCGGTGCTGCCACACACGCTGCAACATGTGCAGATTCCAATTCCTGCGTGTCGGAACATCGCATTTCCGTCGTTTAACTGCCAGACCCTAAGACTTCCGGAGTGATGAAAGTTGTTGAGCTGCTGTGTGCGAACGATGGAAGTGAGCACATAGCGAGCGTGCCCGCTGCACAAGGCCATGTAGGCCGTGATGGTGTTTTAAAAATTGCTGGAGAATTCGGTTCAACACGTGAGCCATAAAAGGCACGTGTGTCACATTGCCCTGAGGATGGCCCACAGCCAGGTTTGCATCATTGCCGCACACGGCTGTTAAGTCACCAACGTAGTCCGCTCCGTCAATTTGTACTCCGGTCGCCAGGTGACAACTTGTTCCTTTCATGAATAGTGCTGATGATGGGAGAGTAGTCGATGCCAGCGGCGCAGGTGGACGCAGGTTATGCTCACCCACTGGGCTGCATTACCTTGACAGATGCAGAATCTCTGGCTGAATGTAGCTGGTGGGTATCTCACAGATGAAATACCATCATTCAGCTACAACCAATGGGAAGACACCACAACCTTTTTTATGCCCATCCTGTCTGCAGACCACTGCCAGACATAGCTATGAACCTCTGGTTAATTTTACCCCCAGTTCAGTTTTATGATTTTGTGTGCTTGTTACCTGACTACTTTTCCTGCTTGCTGTTTATGTACCTTGTTGGCCGATACGCATTTCACCTCTGCTTGTTTTATGATTAAGTCCTGGCCGTCCCATTCTGTTCCTGTTCCTCAATTAATGTTTTGACCCTGCCTGACTACTATTCTCTGGAATAGCGGTGTGACTCACATTTCCCATACATTTCAAAGTAAAACTTTGACCGCCTGATGGCATTGAGCTCTGATGCCAGCATAGTAAGGAGGTGTGTGGTAGTCCTTGTGCGCAGTTGCAAGGAAGGGTGGCCTGACCACACAGGGTTTGCGCCAAGGTAGAGGACCCACACGAGGTTGAAGAGGCAGAAGCAGTGTATTAACTTCTACATACAGAACAAGGATTGAAACAACTCGTGGGGACGGCAAGACTTGTACAGCAGACCCGTCTCCATCTCTCACCATAGTTTGCCAGTGCCCAGTCAGTGACATGTAATGACCCTGTCTATGCTTACTGGTCCAAGTATCTGTGTTGAAATGCACCCTGTCGCACACAGATTTTCTCAATGAAGTGGTGATGTTGTGTGCGACATGCTGGTGTAGCGCGGGCATGCTTTTCTTGGAGAAGCAGTGGTGATTGGGCATCTGGTACTGGGGCACAGCGACAGACATAAGGTCTGTAAAATCCTGTGTGTCCACTACGCGTAAAGGCAGCATTTCGGTAGCCAACAGCTTACAGAGGGATAGAGTCAACCACTTAGCTTTGTCATGGGTGCCAGTAAGTGGCCTTTTATTTGACCACATCTGAGGGACAGAGATCTGGCTGCTGTCTGTAGACGGTGTTGAGTAGGGTGTCCCTGGAAAAATGCGGGTTTGTGAGAAAAGTGCAGGCGGAGACATGATGTTGCCTTCATCTTGCCTTCAGATCTGTTCATCTTGTATCATTTTTAAAAAACACAGCAAGCAAGGGCTACTCCAAGCGGAGTCTACCTTTTTTCCCAAAATTGGCCACACAGACACCCCATCAGTGGCAGCACTTGTGCCCTAGTTGCAAACAGGATGTTTTGATTTGCATCAAGCACATTCCAAATCCACAAGCATTTACTATCCCCAGGATGACACAGGGGTAGTAAATTCCTTCTGGATCCATGACTTGTTCATTTTGATGAACGTCAGTCTGTCCACATTGTCACTGGACAGACGCGTGCGCTTATCTGTCAGCACACACCCAGCAGCACTGAAGACACGTTCAGAGACAACGCTGGCAGCTGGACACGACAAAATCTCCAAGGCGTAACTGGAGAGCTCTGGCAATTTTTCTAGATTTGAAGCCCAAAAGGAGCAAGGCTCCATTTGCAAAGTCATTGCATCGATGTTCATTTGGAGATACTCCTGTATCATCCTCTCCATCCGTTGACTATGTGTCAGACTTGTTGTCTCTGGTGGCCTTGCAAAGGAGGGTCTAAAAAAATTATGAAAAGATTCCATAAAATTGCTGTTACCAGCACCAGATACGGTCCTACTGGTACGGGTAGACTGTTGAAGATGACGAGGCCGTCCCATGTTTGTCAAGTTACAACTGGGAGAATCACTCCCTTCACCTACACGGTTGTTTGGTGGAAAAGCCGAGCTAAGATCGAGTAACAGCTTATGCTGATACTCCTGCATACGTGCGTCCCTTTCTATGGGTGGAATTATGTCACAAAATTTGGACTTGTCCCGGGGATCTAATAGTGTGGCAAGCCAGTAGTCAACATCACTTCTAATTTTGACAATACGAGGGTCATGTTGGAGGTAGTGCAACAAGAAGGCACTCATGTGTCTTGCGCAGCCATGCAGACCAAGTCCACGCTGTGTTTGTGGCATAGAGGTGCTAACCGTTCTTTCTTCCTCTGTCATCTCCCCCCAACCTCTTTCAACTGAAATTTGACCAAGGTCCCCCTCATCTGCTGAGTCTTCCATGTCCATGGACAGTTCGTCCTCCATATCTTCATGTCCTCCTGCACCTTCCTCAACATCTCGCCTGCTACCATGCGCCCTTGTTGATCCCTGTCCCCCATGGTCCCATGCCTGCCGCGTTGTTGATGATGAACGTCTGGACCTTGGTGATGTTGTTGTGTCTTGCGCATATGAATCCTCCTGTAGTTCCTCCCCTTCCTGTTGTCCCACCCCCTGACTACGAATAGTGTTTAGCATGTGCTCCAGCATGTAAATGACTGGAATCGTCATGCTGATAATGGCATTGTCAGCGCTAAACATATTCGTCGCCATGTCGAAACTGTGCAGAAGGGTGCATAGGTCCTTGATCTGAGATCACTCCATCAGGGTGATCTGGCCCACTTCTGCATCTCGTTGGCCCAGGCTATACATCATGACGTATTGCACCAGGGCTCGCCGGTGCTGCCACAGTCGCTGTAACATGTGGAGAGTTGAATTCCAGCGTGTCGCCACATCGCATTTCAGGCGATGAACCGGCAGGCCGAAAGACTTCTGGAGCGATGCAAGTCGCTCAGCTGCGGCGCTTGAACGGCGGAAGTGAGCACTGCAGACAGTTTCCGTGCCCTGGTCAGAAGGCCATCTAGGCCGGGATAGTGTGTTAAAAATTGCTGGACAACAAGGTTCAACACGTGAGCCATACAAGGCACGTGTGTCACCTTGCCCAGGCGAAGGGCCGCACCCAGGTTTGCAGCATTGTCGCACACGGCCTTACCAGGCTGCAGGTTGAGTGGAGACAACCATTTATCAAAATCAGTCTCCAGAGCTGCCCACAACTCAGTCGCTGTGTGACTCCTATTTCAAATACATGTCAAGCTAAAGACCGCCTGATGCCGTTGCGCTCTGCTGCCAGCATAGTAATGAGGGGTGCGTGATTCCTTCTGCGCAGTGAGAACGCTGGTGGCCTGACCAGGCAGGCTTGGGGCGGAGGTGGAGGACCCAGATGAGGTGTAGGATGCAGAAGCAGTGGCGGAACTTGGACAGACAGAGGATTGACACACAAGTCGTGGGGACGGCAAGACTTGTGCAGCAGACCCTTCACCATCTATCACCATAGTTACCCAGTGCCCAGTCAGCGACATGTAACGTCCCTGTCCATGCTTACTGGTCCAAGTATCGGTGGTGAAATGCACCCGTTCACACACAGAGTTTCTCAAGGAAGCGGTGATGTTGTGTGCGACATGCTGGTGTAGCGCGGGCACACCTTTCTTAGAGAAGTAGTGGCGACTAGGCATCTGGTACTGGGGCACAGCGACAGATATAAGGTCTCTAAAATCCTGTGTGTCCACTAGGCGGAAAGGCAGCATTTCTGTAGCCAACAGCTTACAGAGGGATAGAGTCAACCTCTTCGCTTTGTCATGGGTCGCAGGAAGTGGCCTTTTATTTGACCACATCTGAGGGACAGAGATCTGGCAGCTGTGTGTAGACGGTGTTGAGTAGGGTGTCCATGGAAAAATGCAGCTTTGTGAGGAAAGTGCAGGCGGAGACATGATGTTGCCTTCATCCAAAGTTGGTGCTATCGATGTCTGAGAGAGCTGTACCCACTCACTTGTTTCCCCTTCCAAACCAACTGACGACCTACCAAGCAAACTGCCTGTTGCGGTTACAGTGGTGGAAGTTGTGGGTGGAAAAACAGGTGTGACAGCTGTCCCCACAGTCCTAGAAGATGACGAGCGCGCGGATGCCCTGGAAGGGGCAGGCGGTGGATGGTTGGCTCCACTAGGCCGCATTGCAGCACGGTGAGCTTCCCACCAGGCCATATGATATTTATTCATGTGACGATTCATGGAAGAAGTTGTCAAACTGCTGAGGTTTTGACCTCTACTAAGATAACCATGCCAAATGTTACAGATCACATAATTTGGCCGATCTTTTTTTATGTCAAAAAAGGACCAGGCTAGGCAAGGCTTAGAGGCCATGCGACCTGTTGATCCACCCCGAATAATGCTCAGAGGCAGAGTGGTGGCTGAGGATGCAGTTGTAGACGTGCTACCAGTGCTCCGACTGTGTCCAGGAAGGCGCCAGGTTACTTCGACGTCGGTTGCATCCTCCTCCACCGCCTCTGTTGACCTCCTCGAGTGTCTGACTGTGGGTTGACAGTAGGTGGGATCTAGAACTTCATCATCAATTGTTGTGTTTGCACTCCCCTCCCCCTCAGACCGAGTTTCTTCTTGCCCTGACCGAATATTTAAGTTGTCATCCCAATCAGGTATCTGCGTCTCATCTTCATCAGTATGTTCCTCATTGCCTATAACCACAGTTGTTGGAAAGGCAGCTTTTTGGTAGCCAACAGTTTGCATATGATGAAAGTCAACCTCCAAGCCATGTCATGCCCTTCTAAAAGCATGTAAAACACAGCGAGGGGACTCCAACCACAGTCTCCCTCGTTGCCACTAACTGGGCCACACACACCCCACTTGACTGGCATCGGTTGAGCCCCCTTTTGAAAAAGAAAAAGATGCTTTGCATGAAGCACTCTCAAAAATACGCGTGCCTTTCCCGTCCCCTGGCTGACCCAGGGGAAGAAAAGTCCTCTGAGAGCCATGACTTGTTCATCTTGGTGCTTTTAGAAACACAGCGAGGGGACTCCAACCACAGTCTCCCTCGTTGCCACTAACTGGGCCACACACACCCCACTTGACTGGCATCGGTTGAGCCCCCTTTTGAAAAAGAAAAAGATGCTTTGCATGAAGCACTCTCAAAAATACGCGTGCCTTTCCCGTCCCCTGGCTGACCCAGGGGAAGAAAAGTCCTCTGAGAGCCATGACTTGTTCATCTTGGTTCTTTTTTGAAAAGCGAGGGGACTCCAACCACAGTCTCCCTCGTTTCCACTAATTGGGCCACACACACCCCACTTGACTGGCATCACTTGACCCCCCTTTTCAAAATGAAAAAGATGCTTTGCATGAAGCACTCTCAAAAATACGCGTGCCTTTCCCGTCCCCTGGCTGACCCAGGGGAAGAAAAGTCCTCTGAGAGCCATGACTTGTTCATCTTGGTTCTTTTTTGAAAAGCGAGGGGACTCCAACCACAGTCTCCCTCGTTTCCACTAATTGGGCCACACACACCCCACTTGACTGGCATCACTTGACCCCCCTTTTCAAAATGAAAAAGATGCTTTGCATGAAGCACTCTCAAAAATACGCGTGCCTTTCCCGTCCCCTGGCTGACCCAGGGGAAGAAAAGTCCTCTGAGAGCCATGACTTGTTCATCTTGGTTCTTTTAGAAACACAGCGAGGGGACTCCAGCCACAGTCTCCCTCGTTGCCACTAACTGGGCCACACACACCCCACTTGACTGGCATCGGTTGAGCCCCCTTTTGAAAAAGAAAAAGATGCTTTGCATGAAGCACTCTCAAAAATACGCGTGCCTTTCCCGTCCCCTGGCTGACCCAGGGGAAGAAAAGTCCTCTGAGAGCCATGACTTGTTCATCTTGGTGCTTTTAGAAACACAGCGAGGGGACTCCAACCACAGTCTCCCTCGTTGCCACTAACTGGGCCACACACACCCCACTTGACTGGCATCGGTTGAGCCCCCTTTTGAAAAAGAAAAAGATGCTTTGCATGAAGCACTCTCAAAAATACGCGTGCCTTTCCCGTCCCCTGGCTGACCCAGGGGAAGAAAAGTCCTCTGAGAGCCATGACTTGTTCATCTTGGTGCTTTTAGAAACACAGCGAGGGGACTCCAACCACAGTCTCCCTCGTTGCCACTAACTGGGCCACACACACCCCACTTGACTGGCATCGGTTGAGCCCCCTTTTGAAAAAGAAAAAGATGCTTTGCATGAAGCACTCTCAAAAATACGCGTGCCTTTCCCGTCCCCTGGCTGACCCAGGGGAAGAAAAGTCCTCTGAGAGCCATGACTTGTTCATCTTGGTGCTTTTAGAAACACAGCGAGGGGACTCCAACCACAGTCTCCCTCGTTGCCACTAACTGGGCCACACACACCCCACTTGACTGGCATCGGTTGAGCCCCCTTTTGAAAAAGAAAAAGATGCTTTGCATGAAGCACTCTCAAAAATACGCGTACCTTTCCCGTCCCCTGGCTGACCCAGGGGAAGAAAAGTCCTCTGAGAGCCATGTCCACATTGTCATTGGACAGACACGTGTGCTTATCTGCCAGCAGACCCCCAGCAGCACTGAAGACAGGTTCCGAGAGAACGCTGGCTGCAGGACACGACAAGATCCCCAAGACGTACGTGGCGAGCTCAGGCAATTTATCAAGATTGGAAGCCTAAAATGAGCAGGGCTCAAGTTGCACAATAATGGCATCGATGTTTCCTTGCATATACTCATATATCTGTGTGTCCTCCTCTTTTTCCTTGTCCAGCTGTTTTGTTTTCGCATGAGTATATGTCCTTGTCACTTTCCAATGTGTTTGAGTTGTTTGTCACCTTTAGGACACCTTTGAGGGTGTTTTCTAGGTGTTTTTCTGTGTTTGTGATTGGCTGCCATTGTTTCCTATGCAGTTCGAGTTCGGTTCGTCGAACGTTCGACGAACCGAACTCGAACGGGAGGTCCGTTCGGCGAACCAACCTCGAGCCGAACCGCGACCGGTTCGCTCATCTCTACTCCTAAAGTCCAACCCAAATTAATTTATTACAGATAGTAGGTAACCTTTTATTGCAAATTAAAGGAAGAAGTTTAAATATCACTATTTCCGCAGCATGGCGTCCTCATCTCATGCAGTCAGCTGATCAGCGTGTGAGAGTGCATCAGCTGATCAGCGTGAGAGAGCGCATAGCGCTCACACACTGATCAGCTGATGTGCTCTCACATGCTGATCAGCTGCCTGCATGAGATGAAGACACCACGCAGTGGGGGACCTGAGGGAGGGTGATTATAAGCTGCTTGTACCTCACATTTCTGTTCACATCAAGAAGCCAAAAAGATATAGACCAATAGCTCATATCTTGAAAAATTCACAAGATGATGCACTGTTAACTCAAAGTATTACTGTATGATTGGTTTAGTATTATATAGACAATTTTTTTAATCAATTAATCTATTAATTTTACCCTGAATGTCCGTCAGAGGACTATGATTCAATTTTATTATAGGTACAGTGCCTTGCAAAAGTATTCTGCCCCCTTGAATTTGACAACCTTTACTCACATTTCAGGCTTCAAACATAAAGATGTGAGGAAAGAGTTAACCTTTTTCACTGGCTTAGAAAAATAATAGAAATTCATTCTCCCTTGCAAGACCAAACCAGACTTATTTACGTAATAAACTATGAGACCAAATTCAAGGACACAGAATGTTTTGACTTAGAGACGACTGAAAAACATCTTGTTATGGAAGAAGAACGTTATAGATTGTTATGGAAGTATAAGTCATTATGTTAATTTCTCTTGCTGGGAATATGTAATTCACGCCTTTAATGAATATGTATGTTGCATAGTTACGCCCTAATCAACTTTGTATAACTTTGTAATGTAAACAAAAGCAATACAGTTCAATTTCGGAGCCACAGATCTCCAGTCTTATGTGTATAACAGCGTCTGCTTGTTTTCATTGAGCTGGAATAGCCGAGGGGGGTGGGGGGGTCACCAGTACCCTCTCTGCATTCGGACATCGCTGGCAACAGCTGTGACCGTTAGGTCAACCTAACATTATCTGGCGCCCGAAAAGCAGGGACCCGTGTTAATTCCAGGACGCAGTGAACTGTCTTGCCAAGCCGAGGAGGAGGTGACCAGACGTGGGGACCAGAAACACCTGGCCAGGTAAGAGTTGAACCTTATTCTCTTTATGCTCCCCATCTCTGTTCAATTCCCTCCTCAACGCGCAAGAGGTACACTGTGAGTAGATACTGGATTATTGGTGGGTTTCTACTGAACTCTGAGAGAGCCTTGCCAGCAGATGTTTTCTGTGCCTTGTCTGTTTCTTTGCCCCTCTGTGCTTTATCTCCGTGTGTCTGCTCTCTTGCAGTTTGCTTCTGTGCTGTTGTCCTTGTTGGTTGTCATAGATCCCATACATCAGTGAGTGTTGAAAGGGAATAGTGTACCTGCTCTGTCCAATGGATGTGATATTCACTGCCTAGTGTTAGTGGGAATAGCCCTGTTTGCTATTGCCATCAGATATAGAGTGTACCTTTGGTACAAGAAGGGTAACCCAGTGCCATTCAACATACTCAGCCCCCTCTGAACAGTTAGGACACCACCTTTCAGTAGGAATACAGATCAAAAGTCAGTCTCTGGGTACTTTCAGGAAAGGTGGTTCTAGACCTCACCTTAGGTAGGAATACAAATAAGGAGTTAGTCTCTGAGTATCTCCAGGATAGGTAGGTTTAGTTGAAAGGACGTTCAAGGGTCTAAAAGCTGAAGAAGATAGACGAAGAATGGGGATGGGGCAAGGAATATCAAAAGACAGAAGAGCTGGATGCACCCTGCAACATCTCATTACGTGTTATCATGGCAAAAGAACAGCCAGTCAGTCCAAGGAAGTTTTTAAGACATTTGGATTGAAGGGGAAGGATCAATTGGACCCCAACAAATGGGACACAATAAGAGCTACTAGAGCAGGAGTGATAGCAGATAAATAATGGACTAAACTGGTCAGAACTCTTTCTGACATGGCAAAACAGCCCACGATCAAGGTTGGATATACCATGAAGAATCAGATACATGGGAAGAAGCTGGGAAGAAGGATAATAAGGATCAGCAGCTTCCTCTGTACCTGTCAGCTACTCCTGGAACAACTCCAAAAATAGCAGGATCCCCGGAATGGACCTGCACAAACTGTAGCCAACAAAATCCAGACTGGAGTGAAACATGCCTAGCCTGTGGAGCCCCAAAGCACAAGCTACAAGCCACAGCACCAGTGCCTCTTTATCCCGTAGTGGAAAGAAGAGTCCTGATAAGACCACCTGTTAATCCACAAAACCCAGATGCTTCCAGAGATGCAGTTCCTCGTACGTATGAAGACTACGTACCCTGGACTCCAGCCGAGCAGATGGCTTTCCTGCAAAATGCTCCAGACCCGACTAGAAACCCAGTCAGTTTTTCACGTTACCTGAACCAAATACAGGTCTCCTACAGAAGCACTTGGTTGGACATGGAAGGTTTGTGTAGAGTTAAAATGTCTCCCGAACTGTATGCCAAACTCACTGCCCATCTGACAGGACATGTTCCGGACGATACCCGTAATGTGGAATCGGGCCAAGACTTCATGATAAGACTCAATCTTTTTTGTGCCCAGGAACAAAGAACTAAGGACACAATGGGACCAGTGCATCAAGGTCCTGTGGAGAATGTCAGCTCATTTTACTACAGATTGATGCAGTCATTCGCAGATGAAGGGCTGGACATACAAGCAGCCGCAATACGTCGCCTGATGGTAAGATCCTTCATGGATGGAATACATGCACCTCTGGCAGAAAGATTGAAAGCGTGCTGCCCAGAATGGAGAAACATGGAAGACATAGATCTTCTAGTCAACAAAGCAAGTGGCTTAGATACCGACGCAAAGGATAAAAGGAGCAACAAGAAAGTTGTCATAGCAGCAGTGGACGGTCAGCCAGAAGGTACAAGAAGGAAGGCACCAACCTGCTACTATTGTGGAATCAGAGGACATGTGATCAGAGACTGTAGAAAGAAGAAGAGGGACACTCAAAACCAACCCGAGAGTCAGGAGGAGAAGACTGCCTGACTTGCGGCAGCACGGGTTAGGGATGCCAGAGGTCCATTTATACACGTCCCCCTTCACATTGGCAACAAGGAAATAAGAGCTTTGGTGGACTCAGGAGCCTCACGCTCCGTACTCCCCAGGAACCTGGTGCCTGAAGGATCCATCTCATCTGAAGCTACTGTAGTATCCGGATTTGATGGACAAGCCCAGATAATCCCAATAACACATCCACTGAAGGTGAAACTGGGACCACACATGTTCGTGTCCAAATTCTTAGTGTCCCCCCTGGGTGGAGATGCCCTAGTGGGAGCAGATGTACTATCAAGACTACAAGCTCAGAAGGTCTATAATGAAGATGGATCTGCTATTCTGCAAATTCCAGAAGATATCCCAGAAGAAGTCCTGTGCACCCTCCAGATGATTGAAGATCAACCAGAATCTGATGTTATACGTGAAGTAAACACGGATCCAAAACTTCTACAAGTTCCTGCAAAACAAGGGTCACTTTTCTGGGTCATTGCCTTTCTGCGGGACAAAAACACCTCAGCCCGGACAGACAAGAAGTTATCAGGAAAGCAAGCATTACTAGGAATCTCAAACAGCTCAGAGGATTTTTAGGACTAATATAATTCTGCAGACAGTGGATTCCTAATGCATCGCTACTCATGCAAGTGCTGTATGATTGCACAAAGAATGTTCCTTTCTCCCTTACAGAAGAAGCTCGACAAAACTTTCAAAAGAACTAACAGAGTTAAATAGATGGGTAGAGTGCTCAAAAAGGGACTAACATGTAATCTCAACCCTACTTTAAAATGTGCAATTTTTATTAATATTTATTAAAATGTACCCACAAACAGACACACAAACATATAATTGAGAATGGATCACGTTATCCTTGTAAATAACCAAGGAGTTTTATATACACACTAGAGATGAGCGAACCGGTCGCGGTTCGGCTCGAGGTCGGTTCGCCGAACGGAGGTCCCGTTCGAGTTCGGTTCGTCGAACGTTCGACGAACCGAACTCGAACCAATAGGCTATAATGGGAGACAATCACAAACACATAAAAATGCATTATAAATGTACACATACAGTTAATAAACATTGCCATAATACTTACCGCTCCCCGCGATCCCTCCTGCACTCTGTCTCCTGCCGCTATTCCATCCAATGATCGCTGAATCCTCCCGGTGACCGGCACTGCCAGCAATGATGCAGGACCTATCGTGACGTCAAAATAGCCATGTGACCAGTCACGTGGCTATTATCTCATTGGCTACAGACTGGTCACATGACTATGACGCGTCATGTAGGACCTGCGAGTGCATCTCTGCGGTACACGGTGCACATTTGTGTATCGCCATGTACCGGCGACATGCTGTAGCACACGGTCGACTCCCCGTTCCGTTAGGGACCGGCTGACACAGCCGGTCATTAACGGAGATCACCGTTGCCATAACAACGCAGTTAGCGGTGACGTCACCGCTAACCGCGGCTCCGGGAATCACATTATCGGAGCCCTGTTGCTATGGTAACGCGTCTGTCACCGCCAGCAGCCAGCAGCACTGATCTCTCACTCCGTGAAGGCTGCAAGCTGCTTTCCGTGCAGCCATCACGGAGTGATTTCTGCACAGGAAGCAGCGTCCTCCCCCATTCAGCAGTGATGGAGCAGAGCTGCATTTGTTGAACGAAAAAGACAGAAGACCATGGATTGTGGAGGGCTGACAGGGGGTAATAAAGATGGAGTCTCTAATGTGTCTGTGTATTTATTTCTATTAAAGTATTTTTTCTCTGTGTGGTGTCTTTTTTTTAACCCTTTATTGGAGATTCTTAATGGCTGGGTCAAACGTGCCTGACATTAAGAATCTCTGGCTTAATACTAGCTATTAAAACAAAGCCAGTATTAACTCATGATTACCCAACAAGCCACCCGGCTTTAGGGCTGTTGGAAGAGTTGGATACAGCGCCAGATGATGGCGCTTCTATGAAAGCGCCATTTTCTGGGGCGGCTGCGGACTGCAATTCGCAGCAGAGGCGCCCAGAAACCTCGGGCTAACCTGTGCTGCGAATTCCAATCCCCAGCTGCCTAGTTGTACCCGGCTGGACACAAAAATGGAGCGAAGCTCACGTCGGTTTTTTTTTAATTATTTCATGAAATAAGTGAAATAATTAAAAAAAAACGGGCTTCCCTATAGTTTTTGGTTCCCAGCCGGGTACAAATAGGCAACTGGGGGTTGGAGGCAGCCCGTGGCTGCCTGCTGTACCTGGCTAGCATACAAAAATATGGCGAAGCCCACGTCATTTTTTTGGTGGGCAAAAAACTTCTGCATACAGTCCTGGATGGAGAATTCCATGCAAAAAGTCGATCCAGCACAGTTCCAGTAATTAAAAATAAATATCCTTTATTGAAGAAATATTAAAAATCCATTATGCCATGTTAGGAGGACGCGTTTCGGACTAGTTGTCCTTACTCAGTCTCAACACATCTCACAATGAATCCAGACTAAAAATATATGGCACAGGATATGATGTCAGCAATCAATACAAAATTTAAATATGCAAAAATCCAATTAATCCACATTTATAAGTGCAACCAAATAAGTGAGCAACAGATAAATTCTCAATAAAAATACATTATATCATTTCTTATATTTAGTCCTGTAGGAACCCTTGTTTCCATCTCAAAAATCCATTTTATCTCTTTATGTTGTAACATTCTTTTTATATCCCCTCCCCTCCTAGGTAACAGTATTTTCTCTATGCCGCTCACCTGCAAGCTACTTAAATCACCCCCGTGGACACTGAGAAAATGCTGGGAGGCTCCTGAAGGACTCCTGGTTGATTTATTTAGGACATCATACACATGTTCCGATATTCTTTTTCTCAGTGTCCTAGTGGTGTGACCTATGTACTGCAGTCTGCACATAGTGCAGGAGATTACATACACAACATTTGTAGAACTGCAGTTTATCATTGTTCGGATGTCAAATTGTTTCCCATTAGTATATGATAAAACATTCTTTGTATTACTGACATATTTGCATAAACCTCAGGTTCTTCCACCACATTTATATGAACCATTCACTGATAACCAGTTCGATTTATCCATTTTCTTTGATTTATTTTTATGATCGCTGGGGGATAATAACGCACCCAGTGTGGTATTTTTCTTTGAAACAAATTTGACACCTCCCTCCAATATGCGATTCAAGGTTTCATCCGCAGTCAAAACCGGTAGGAATCTTCTCACAATGTGCACTATGTCATAGTAATTCTTACTGAATTTAGTTGAAAAAACTGGTTGCACATTGTGAGAATTTTCCTCCCTGCCCTGTTTCAAATACTGCTCCCTAGTTTTGGAGTGCACTTTTATTTTAGATTTTTCAAGGTTTTTTTTTGGGAATAACCCCTGACGACAAATCTCCTATCTATTTCTTCATACTCCTGTTCTAGATCCGACATTTTTGTGCAACAGCGTTTTGCCCTTATATATTCCCCAGTGGGGATATTTTCTACTACGAACCTGGGATGACAGCTAGTCGCATGCAGGATAGAATTTCCTGCTGAGGGCTTACGAAATAGCTTGCAGTCAACAATATTTTTTTCTTTGTTTCCCATCAAAATCATATCCAAAAAATGGATTTGTGAAGGATTACTTTGATATGTAAACCCTAAATTATAAGGATTGTTGTTAATAAATGAAATAAAATTTTAAATTTTTTCGTCTCCATTTTTCCATATGATCAAAATATCATCAATAAATCTGAGGAAAATTAATATGTTCGGGTGAAAGGATTGTTTAAGTTAAAAATAAACTCCTCCTCCCACCAAAACATAAATATTCGCCAGAGATGGTGAAAAACGTGAACCCATTGAACAACCTTGTGTCTGTAAATAAAAATCCCCCAAAAAAGTGAAGTAATTGTTTTTTAACAGAAAAAAAGTTACATCCAATATATACTGCTGTAAGTCACAAGAAAAATCGGAATATTTTTCCATCTGCGTTTTCAATGCCATAATGGCAAGGTAGTGTGGGATGGACGTGTATAATGTACACACGTCGCATGTTACCCAACAATTATCATCCTGCCACTGTTACGGGGGGCTGTCTGATAATAACCGAAAGGAGTATCAGACAGTCAGGGTCCACCGTGCAAAGACTTTGCTGCAGACTATGGCAGAGTGCAATACCTCTGTTAACTCACACAAGGATATAATAAGTAAGTAAAGCAATTCCTCCCTTACTTGGAGGGTGTGTGGAATGATCTCTGTTAATAATCACAGAGACAAAGGCAATGTGTTCAAAATGGCACCTACCTAGGTCCGCTCTTCTAGTGATGCAAAAGAGACGAACAGCAGCGTAAGCCGCACAAAGCTCCTACCTGCGTTCGCTCCACTAGTGTGCGAGGACACGAACCACTAGATATGGCACCTGCCTAGGTCCGCTCTTCTAGTGGTGCAAAAGAGACGAACAGCAGCATAAGCCGCACAAAGCTCCTACCTCTGTTCGCTCCCCTAGTGTGCGAGGATACGAACAACTGCCAGACGCAGTATAAGGAACGTTACCCTAGCGGCAACGTCCACCTACGAGTAGAATCACAAGGCCCAGCCAGACCATGTGCCTCAGGCACCTGCCTATGTCCGCTCCCCTAAGAGGTAAGGATACGGACAGCAGCCGAAGCTGTAAGGTATAAGAACGCTACCCTGCCGGTAGCGCTCACCTAGCATAGACAGAGGAATGCCTAGAGGAACGCGCACAGAGCGTCTACTCATATGCATGAACCAAGCGGACTGAGCACCATGCGGCGTGTGTCAGGGTCTTATATAGACTCTGTGCCTCATCCAAGATGGAGGACACCAGAGCCAATCCGCTGCCAGAACGACAGGAGTGACGTCATGCTGGCCTATCACCGAGCAAGACGTCACAAGCACATGACCAGCGACCAATCGGCATAGAAGGTGTCAGAGACATGTGACCTCGTGTCAGCGATGATGTCACCCGCACATGTGCAATGGCTCCAAGATTGGACTTAGTCTCCGGCGCTCGCACATGTGCAGTAGCAAGAAATCTGGACTTAGTCTCCAGCGCTCGCACATGTGCAGTAGCAAGAAATCTGGACTTAGTCTCCAGCGCTCGCACATGTGCAGTAGCAAGAAATCTGGACTTAGTCTCCAGCGCTCGCACATGTGCAGTAGCAAGAAATCTGGACATAGTCTCCAGTGCTCGCAGCAACCGTAACAGTACCTCCCCCTCAAGGGCCCCCCTCCCGGCGACGCAGGTAATCGGCAACTAAGTCGGGAGCATGGACAGCCTCCTCAGGCTCCCAAGAGCGATGTTCCGGGCCATAGCCCTCCCAATCTATCAAGAAGAACCTGCGCCCTCTAACCATCTTAGAACCAACTATGGCTCGTACCTCATAGCTAGAGCGAGAGGAATCAGAGGCAGGAGAGTGCACTTCACGAGCGTGAGGTAAAATAGCCGGCTTTAGCAGTGAGACATGGAATTTGTCATGAATCCTAAGATGGACAGGTAACTTCAATTGATAGACTACAGGATTTACCTGTCGAAGAACCTCATAAGGACCCAGGAAGCGAGGAGCAAATTTGACAGAGCTCACTCTAAGTCTCACGTGTTTTGCAGAGAGCCACACAAAGTCCCCTGGAGAAAAGACAGGAGCCGGGCGACGAAACCGATCGGACACCGTCTTCATACGGTCCTTAGCTGCTTGGATCGACTCTTGAGTCCGATCCCAAACCTCTCTGGCATTAGTTGCCCAGTCGGCCACAAGAGGAGGAGGTGCAGCAGCGGGAAACGGTACCGGTACCCTAGGGTGTTGCCCATTATTGAGTACGAACGGTGTCTGCCCAGTGGCCTCAGCCAGCGAATTGTTAAGGGCAAATTCTGCCCAGGGTAGGAGGGAGGACCAGTTATCGTGGTTCTCAGCAACAAAGTGTCGAAGGTATATAATCATAGATTGATTGGTACGTTCAACCAAACCATTAGTCTCCGGATGGTATGCCGAAGAGAGATTCAACTCAATTTGCAGAAGGCTACAAAGCTCTCGCCAGAAACGGGAAGTAAATTGCGGGCCTCTATCACAAATGATACGATCTGACATCCCGTGAAGCCTAAAGACATGCTTGAGGAATAGTTTGGCTAGTACCCTGGAAGATGGGATTCTCGATAACGGTACGAGATGAACCATCCGGGAGAAATGGTCCGTAATGACCCACACAAATCTATGTCCCTGTGAACATGGAAGATCACCCACAAAGTCCATGCCTACCACCTCCCATGGTCTATCTGGCACTGGTAAAGGATGCAAGAGCCCAGCCGGTCTCTGCCGTAATGGACGGTTGCGAGCACACGAGTAGCAGGAACCGACATATCTCTTGACGTGGCTGGCTAAGTGTGGCCACCAATACCACCTCTCCAGTAACTCTCGTGTCCGCCTAATACCAAAATGCCCACCCACCTTTGAGGTGTGGGCCCATGACAGTATATCATTCTGTCGATCAGGCGGAACAAAGGTCTTGCCCGGTGGAATTTGGTCTAACGTCACAGGGGAGAGCGTATGAAAAACCCTGGAGGGAAGGATAAGACGAGGTTCGTCAATCTCTTCCTGGGTAGAAAGCATAGAGCGAGACAGGGCGTCTGCCTTGTTATTCTTACTCCCAGACAGATAGTTGATAGAGAAGTGAAAGCGGGAGAAAAACAAGGACCAGCGGGCTTGGCGAGGATTCAGACGCTGAGCGGTTTGTAAGTAAGTCAGATTCTTATGGTCTGTATAGACCTGGAAAGGATGTTTCGCTCCTTCCAGCAAGTGACGCCACTCCTCCAAGGCTAATCTCAAGGCGAGCAGTTCCCTATCCCCAATGGTATAGTTTCTCTCTGCCGGTGAAAAGGTTTTAGCAAAGAAGAAACACGGCCTTTTTCTACCTGCACCGTTCTTTTGATACAAGACCGCACCAGCACCCACTGAAGAGGCATCAACCTCTAAGAGGAAGGGCTTACTCTCATCGGGTCTTTGAAGAACGGGAGCAGTTGAAAAGTGTCTTTTTACTGCCTCAAAAGCCTGAGATGTCTCAGTAGACCAGGCTTTGGGATTAGCACCTTTCTTAGTCAAGGCCACCAAAGGGGCCACCAAAGTAGAAAAATGGGGTATGAACTGCCTGTAATAATTTATGAATCCTAAGAAGCGTTGCACCGCCTTCAAGGAATGAGGTTCGGACCATTGCAGGACAGCAGAGAGCTTTGCAGGATCCATAGCCAGACCCTCTTGTGAGATAATGTAACCCAAAAAAGGCAATGAGGACTGCTCGAATACACATTTCTCGAGTTTAGCAAACAATGAGTGCTCCCTTAAACGGGAAAGGACACGAACGACATCCTGACGATGAGTCTCCAGATCAGGAGAAAAAATCAGGATGTCGTCCAGATACACCACTACTGAGGATAACAGTAAATCCCTGAACACATCGTTTACGAAGTCCTGAAATATTGCGGGTGCATTACATAACCCAAAAGGCATGACGAGGTATTCATAGTGACCGTCTCGGGTGTTAAAAGCGGTCTTCCATTCGTCACCCTTTCGAATTCGTACCAAGTTATACGCACCCCGCAGATCCAACTTCGTAAAAACTTGAGCTCCTCTCAGTCTGTCAAAGAGCTCCGAAATTAAAGGTAATGGGTATTTGTTCTTTATTGTGATTGCGTTGAGACCCCTGTAATCTATGCAGGGACGCAAATCACCCTCTTTCTTCCGAACAAAGAAAAACCCAGCTCCCGCGGGAGAGACAGACTTACGAATGAACCCCTTCTCTAAGCTCTCTCTTATATAGGTCGACATGGCCTCCGACTCAGGTATCGACAGGGGGTAAACCCTGCCTTTAGGTGGAACCGAACCTGGGATAAGGTCTATGGCACAGTCATACGGCCTATGGGGTGGAAGAACCTCAGCACCCTGTTTGGAGAACACGTCAGCGAAATCCAAATAGGGTGTAGGTATGGGAGAGAGATCAGTTGATGCAACCGCAACGACCTTAGGTGGTAAGGGAAGACATCGGGACTGACATTTCGAACCCCAACTAATAATGCTGTCAGACTCCCAGTCAATGTGAGGAGCATGAGTCCGAAGCCATGGAAGACCCAGAAGGACGTCGTCTATACCCTCAGGCAAAACAAGAAAAGAAATCTCCTCTATGTGACCCTGAGACAGGGAAAGGCGCAAGGGAACTGTCCTCAATGTAATGGAGTCAGACAACATAGTTCCATTAACAACACGGACAGGAATAGGCGCCTCTAACATGATAGAGGGAATATTGTGTCCCTTTACAAATCCTGAGGACACAAAAATCCCGTCAGCTCCGGAATCCACAAAAGCCATAATAGGCCATGTATTCTCAGATAACGAGAGCTGACCTGGGATACAACACTTAGAGGGTGCAGAAGACGTCTCTAGTAACCCCCCTCTAATGGTTACTAGGCCAGGGAGTTTCCCTGACGACTAGGACACTTGTTGGCATAGTGCCCAGCCTGACGACATACGTAACATATAGGAGGACCAGACTTGCGTAGTCTGGAGAACGTATGACCTAACTCCATAGGAATGGGAGATGTTTCAGATGCTGAGGAAGATGGTAGTGGACCCTCAACAACTGGAATAGCCCGATGCTTAGGGCGTGAGGAAGAGACCTCGAGTCTACGTTCCTTATGGCGTACATCGATCCTCGTTGCTACTGTGATCAAGTCCTCCAGAGAAGCAGGGACCTCACGAGTAGCAAGGGCATCCTTGACATAGCCTGCCAACCCTCTCCAGAAGATAGGAATCAACACCTTCTCTGGCCAATCTAGTTCTGCCACCAGAGTTCTAAAAGCAATGGCATAAGAACTAGTGGATAACGAACCCTGAGATAGAGCTAACAGTCTCAGGGCCGCATCATGGGTAACCTGCGGACCCATGAATACCGCCTTAAGAGCATCAAGAAAGTCTTGATGTCTCAGAGTAACCACATCAGAGCGCTCCCATAGGGGAGTCGCCCATTCTAAGGCTTTGTCCTGAAGTAAGGAGATGATAAAGCCTACTCTGGACCTCTCCGTAGAGAAGCGAGAAGAGTTGACCTCTAGGTGTATCTGACACTGACTAATGAAACCACGACATGATCTGGCATCGCCAGAATATCTGTTTGGCAGAGCAAGTCGAGGATCATGTGCAGATGTCACCATGGTCTGAGGTTTATCCTCTATACTCTTGAGCCGTGACTCAAGTACTTGTATGTAACGGTGTAACTGCTGATATTCTGCCATAACTGCCAGACCCTTGGCTCAGTCCTAATGTTACGGGGGGCTGTCTGATAATAACCGAAAGGAGTATCAGACAGTCAGGGTCCACCGTGCAAAGACTTTGCTGCAGACTATGGCAGAGTGCAATACCTCTGTTAACTCACACAAGGATATAATAAGTAAGTAAAGCAATTCCTCCCTTACTTGGAGGGTGTGTGGAATGATCTCTGTTAATAATCACAGAGACAAAGGCAATGTGTGCAAAATGGCACCTACCTAGGTCCGCTCTTCTAGTGATGCAAAAGAGACGAACAGCAGCGTAAGCCGCACAAAGCTCCTACCTGCGTTCGCTCCACTAGTGTGCGAGGACACGAACCACTAGATATGGCACCTGCCTAGGTCCGCTCTTCTAGTGGTGCAAAAGAGACGAACAGCAGCATAAGCCGCACAAAGCTCCTACCTCTGTTCGCTCCCCTAGTGTGCGAGGATACGAACAACTGCCAGACGCAGTATAAGGAACGTTACCCTAGCGGCAACGTCCACCTACGAGTAGAATCACAAGGCCCAGCCAGACCATGTGCCTCAGGCACCTGCCTATGTCCGCTCCCCTAAGAGGTAAGGATACGGACAGCAGCCGAAGCTGTAAGGTATAAGAACGCTACCCTGCCGGTAGCGCTCACCTAGCATAGACAGAGGAATGCCTAGAGGAACGCGCACAGAGCGTCTACTCATATGCATGAACCAAGCGGACTGAGCACCATGCGGCGTGTGTCAGGGTCTTATATAGACTCTGTGCCTCATCCAAGATGGAGGACACCAGAGCCAATCCGCTGCCAGAACGACAGGAGTGACGTCATGCTGGCCTATCACCGAGCAAGACGTCACAAGCACATGACCAGCGACCAATCGGCATAGAAGGTGTCAGAGACATGTGACCTCGTGTCAGCGATGATGTCACCCGCACATGTGCAATGGCTCCAAGATTGGACTTAGTCTCCGGCGCTCGCACATGTGCAGTAGCAAGAAATCTGGACTTAGTCTCCAGCGCTCGCACATGTGCAGTAGCAAGAAATCTGGACATAGTCTCCAGTGCTCGCAGCAACCGTAACAGCCACTCCATGCCATTCAAAACATTAAGCACATGTTTACTGTCCTGAACAAAACTTTGCATATTTAAATTTTGTATTGATTGCTGACATCATATCCTGTGCCATATGTTTTTAGTCTGGATTCATTGTGAGATGTGTTGAGACTGAGTAAGGACAACTAGTCCGAAACGCGTCCTCCTAACATGGCATAATGGATTTTTAATATTTCTTCAATAAAGGATATTTATTTTTAATTACTGGAACTGTGCTGGATCGACTATTTGCATGGAATTCTGGATACCAAGGGAGCTGGCTGACTCCAAATGGATCCCTGCACGGTGAGATTGTGGTCTCCTAAAGCAGTGAGGTGAGCTGGACACACCCTTGTATATGCTCTTGTTGCAGTTTTATACAGCCACAGATTCCTTGCTCCCTCTATTATTCAAGCGGTGAACCTGGAATTGTTTTGTACTGTAAGGTGATATTAAAAACCGCTACAATGGAGAACACCAATATTATTACGGAATTGAATATTGGTCCTGTCGATGAATTTTTTAACGTCAACAGTAAGCAACGGCTGGATAAGGCAGCCAGAATTTTTTCAGGAAAGAAAAACTGCAACCAAATGGTGGAACAGAGTGATTTAAATGGAATCATGTGGGATCTGGAAAAAACCATGGCATCACGTATTAGAACATGGTGGGACAATAAAACCTTACATGCTTACCTGGATGCCAATATGGTACCAAGGGGACTCAGAATCAAAAAGAGACCCACCACAGAATTCAATGAGATATTTATAAACCAATGGAATGCAGTGTTATCTGAATGCTCAAAAAAACTGATTTTATTAATTGTTGAGCAGGAACAAATTAAACTAACTGAATTGGATAACAAAGTTAAGGAATTGGAGAATGCATTATTGGAGTATAAAGAACTGGATTCCTATAATTCCATGAAAGAAAAAATTGATGTGAACCTTAATAAATTGGAGGATTCTATAACCGCAACAAAGGAAGACAAATTCCAGAGGGATCTCATGGATTACAAGCAGGATAGAATCTACACCTGGCATCATTACCGACGGAATTTCCCTAGATCTATCAAGAGGAAAAGAGGAAAAAACAAATGGGGAGAAAATAAAGTAAGTTTTTCTTCTACGGAACTGAAACATCTGATGGCAATACGGACTTATCAGAGACTGAAACAACTATGCCATCTACCTCTGTCCTATCGCCAAAAAACGTTTTCTCCAGTTTAAAAAAATCAAGAAAAAAACAAGAAGGGCTGGCAGGAAACACCCAAACAGAACGAAACTACCAGCACGGATATTACACCAGGAGGCAGAAAATATATCTTCATTAATTAATTTGTCTGCTACTATTCTTAATACACATGAAATTAAGATATTGGAAAAAGGCTTATCTTTTGTGCCTGATACAAAATTCAACTTGCTGGAAACAATATTTGACGTGAATCGTTTTGTAAGGAGATTGACTGTAAAGAAACATTTCTATGATGAAAATGAAACTGCATTGCCAATTATGTGTCAAGATGATTTAACCCCAATGATTTCCTTTCAGGAACAGATGGCATTACAAAATTTGCGAGATTTGGGAGATAATGATATAACTGATGGGGATATAAAAAATAGATATGCATGCAATAGAGTACCTAATCCATCTTTCTACCCCACCCAGACACGTTGTCAACAGATGGAGGATTTCCAAAACCTTGTAGAGAAAGAGTTAACTAAATTAAATAATTCTAACAATATAATGTCCCATAATTTAACATCAGGGGAAAGAAGGGCTTTAAAAACCCTAAAAAATAACAACAATATAATAATAAAAAACTCTGACAAGGGGGGATCAATTGTAATCATGGATGTGGGGTTATATGAAAAGGAGGTACAGGGAATGTTGAAGGATAGTAACATCTATAAAAAATTATCCCATAATCCCATAAATGAGATTAAAAAGGCATTGGGAGGTTTGTTGGAATAAGGAGTTTCACTGGGTTTGATTAACCAGAAACAGAAGGATTATTTTAACCCTTTACACCCAATGACACCCCTTCTGCATGCACTACCTAAATCCCACAAAAATCAGTTCCCACCAAGTTTTCGCCCCATTATTTCAGGCATAGGGTCTGTCACTGAATATCTCTCGGAGTGGCTGGATAAGCATCTCCAGTTTCTGGCCAAAGCCTCGCCGAGTTTTGTTCAGGACAGTAAACATGTGCTTAATGTTTTGAATGGCATGGAGTGGCAGGATGATAATTGTTGGGTAACATGCGACGTGTGTACATTATACACGTCCATCCCACACTACCTTGCCATTATGGCATTGAAAACGCAGATGGAAAAATATTCCGATTTTTCTTGTGACTTACAGCAGTATATATTGGATGTAACTTTTTTTCTGTTAAAAAACAATTACTTCACTTTTTTGGGGGATTTTTATTTACAGACACAAGGTTGTTCAATGGGTTCACGTTTTTCACCATCTCTGGTGAATATTTATATGTTTTGGTGGGAGGAGGAGTTTATTTTTAACTTAAATGGATAAATCGAACTGGTTATCAGTGAATGGTTCATATAAATGTGGTGGAAGAACCTGTGGTTTATGCAAATATGTCAGTAATACAAAGAATGTTTTATCATATACTAATGGGAAACAATTTGACATCCGAACAATGATAAACTGCAGTTCTACAAATGTTGTGTATGTAATCTTCTGCACTATGTGCAGACTGCAGTACATAGGTCACACCACTAGGACACTGAGAAAAAGAATATTGGAACATGTGTATGATGTCCTAAATAAATCAACCAGGAGTCCTTCCGGAGCTTCCCAGCATTTTCTCAGTGTCCACGGGGGTGATTTAAGTAGCTTGCAGGTGAGCGGCATAGAGAAAATACTGTTACCTAGGAGGGGAGGAGATATAAAAAGAATGTTACAACATAAAGAGATAAAATGGATTTTTGAGATGGAAACAAGGGTTCCTACAGGACTAAATATAAGAAATGATATAATGTATTTTTATTGAGAATTTATCTGTTGCTCACTTATTTGGTTGCACTTATAAATGTGGATTAATTGGATTTTTGCATATTTAAATTTTGTATTGATTGCTGACATCATATCCTGTGCCATATGTTTTTAGTCTGGATTCATTGTGAGATGTGTTGAGACTGAGTAAGGACAACTAGTCCGAAACGCGTCCTCCTAACATGGCATAATGGATTTTTAATATTTCTTCAATAAAGGATATTTATTTTTAATTACTGGAACTGTGCTGGATCGACTTTTTGCATGGAATTCTGGATACCAAGGGAGCTGGCTGACTCCAAATGGATCCCTGCACGGTGAGATTGTGGTCTCCTAAAGCAGTGAGGTGAGCTGGACACACCCTTGTATATAGTCCTGGATGGAGTATGCTGAGCCTTGTAGTTCTGCAGCTGCTGTCTGCTCTTCTCCATACAGACAGACAGCAGATGCAGAACTACAAGGCTCAGCATACTCCATCCAGGACTGTATGCAGAAGTTTTTTGCCCCCTGAAAAAATTATGTGGGCTTCGCCATATTTTTGTATGCTAGCCAGGTACAGCAGGCAGGTACGGCTGCCCCCAACCCCCAGTTGCCTATTTGTACCCGTCTGGGAACCAAAAATAAATGGAAGCCCTTTTTTATTATTTCATGAATTTCATGAAATAATTAGAAAACAAATGACGTAGGCTTCGCCCCATTTTTGTGTCCAGCCAGGTACAACTAGGCAGCTGGGGATTGGAATCCGCAGCACAGGTTGGCCTGAGCTTTCTGGGCCCCACTGCTGTGAATTGCAGTCTGCAGCCGCCTCAGAAAATGGCACTTTCATAGAAGCGCCATCTTCCGGCGCTGTATCCAACTCTTCCAGCACCTGCCTGCTATACCTGGCTAGCATACAAAAATATGGCGAAGCTCACGTCCTTTTTTTGTAGTTTTTTGGCAAAAAAAATAAAAAATGCTTCCCTGGATTTTCCATTGCCAGTGAAGGTAACACCAAGCAGTGGGGGTTAGCAGCCAGTAGCTGCTTGGATTACCCTTAGCTAGCAATACAAAAAATGCAGTGGGAGCCCATATATATTTTTTTTAATTATTTATTTAAATAACTAAAAACAAAATGGGCTTCCCTGTATTTTGATTGCTGGACATCACAGTGCTGTAAAAATAAATCTTTAAAAAAAATGACGTAGCGCTCCGCGGTATTTTTGATTCTCAGCGCAGATAAAGCAGACAGCTATGGGTTGGCACCCCCATCTGCCTGCCGTTACCTTGGTTGGCAATCAAAATACAGGGAAGCCCATTAATTTTTTCTATTTAAAAAATAGTTAAAGAAAAAATGACGTTGGATCCCCCCATTTTTGATAGCCAGCTAGGGTAAAGCAGACGGCTGTAGCCTGAAAACCACAGCTGGCAGCTTTACCGTGGTTGGGGATCCAATGTGGAGGTCCCCCCAGGCTCTTTTTTTATAATTATTTTATAAATATTAATAATTACACAAAAAAAGTAGGGTCCCCCCCAAATTGGATCACCAGCCAAGGTAAAGCGGACAGCTGTGGTCTGATATTCTCAGGGTGGGAAGGTCCATAGTTATTGGGCCTTCACAGCCTAAAAATAGCAGGCCGCAGGCACCCCAGACGTGGCGCATCCACTAGATGCGCCAATCCTGGCGCTTCACCCCAGCTCATCCCGTGCCCTGGTGCAGTGGCAAACGGGGTAATAAATCGGGTTGATACTAGCTGTAAGGTCACCTGACATCAAGCCCAGCAGTTTGTGATGTCATGGCGTCTATTAGATACCCAACATCATAAACTGTCAGTACTAACAAAAAAAAAATCGACAAAAGAAATTTATTTGAAAAAACAGTCCCCAAAACATTTCCTCTTTCACCAATTTATTGTAAGAAAAAAAATAAAGAGGTCCCACGACGACTCTGGACCGTCTAGAATATGGAGGGGAGACACTCAGGGAACGTATCCCCCATTTTCTAGGAGTGCAGACCCTTCATGTGGGGAGTGTGGGTGCAATGAATCTGCACTCACTCTCCCCGGGTCCACAGCAGCAGAGTCCATGTCGTAATGGTTGCTACCAAAGCTGCAATGCCCTGCTCATGAGGTAAGGGCATGCCTAATCAGGAGAACTATTCTACATTTCCAAATATTAGTATTTGCTGATATTATTGCTATTCCACCTACTATATATTGGGGATAGGATCTTGGAGATGGAATACCCCTTTAAGTCCAGTTATCCAGCTGAATGAATACTTAACAACAGGGCTCGCTATTTAGATGTGTTTTCTTGTGGCGTATAACGGACTCTCATGTTTGGTAGTCGTTCAGCAGGGAAACTATAAAAGCAAATCCCTCCATTTGGAAATGTAGTATATAGCTCTCCTGATCAATTATGTTCCTTACCTCATGAGCAGGGCATTGCAGTAATAATAATAACTTATTCATTTATATAGCGTTATTAATTCCATAGCGCTGTATGTCTTTGTAGTGTGGGAGGAAGCCGGAGTACCCAGAGGAAACCCACGCAAACATGGGGAGAACATACAAACTCCTTGCAGATGGTGTCCTTGGTGAGAATTGAACCCAGGACCTCAGTGCTGCAAGACTGCAGTGCTAACCACTGAGCCACCGTGCCACCCATTTAGCTTACAGATACATAACCACCACTCACTGTGTCTGAACACAGGAAGCTGAGCTGACAGCCGCTCTGTGCATGCGGCAGCGTCTATTGTGAAGGAGAGGGCCGTGGGGGGATCAACGCTGCACAGGTACCGTGGGACACCGGGGAACACCGGTGGGGTTAAAGGGGGTGACCTGGCAGGGCCTGGGGAGGAGTTTTCTGTCGCATGTGTCATGGCACATGCGACAGAAATCAGAGGACTAGGGTGAATGCGGCCGGCGCGCTGCTGTGCGCGCGGCCATCTTGGATTTCTGGGAGGGCATCGGGGGGGGGCACTTTGGCGACACCGGGGGACTGGAGGGGACCGGGGAGGAGATTTATCATGTTTGTTCATGTCAGATGGGAGATAAATAATTTTTTACCGGCGCTGTCATTTACTGTAACGTGATCATCGGTGTACGGTGTATACCTGTGATCACGTGAGCAGAGACCGGAAAAACCGTCCTGAATCATGATCTCCAGGGTCTCAGCTAGCCCTGAAACCCCGGAGATTTTCTGACGCTGGGGGGCATTATTCACTTATTTCTGCCTGCTGTTTATAAACGGCAGATCAGTATAAGGCTACATTAACACGACCGATCCATTTTTGCGGTCTGCAAAAAACAGTCCGTTTTTTTTCACGGGTGCATCCGTGTGGCATCCGTTTCCGTTCCGTAGACGGTCCGTATGTCATCTGTTTGTCATCCGTGTGCCTTCCGTTTTTTTTTGTGTACTGCAAAAAAACTGAAGGAGGGTAAATGCATAAATTTACCCAGGATCCATAGCTTCATCCTACATGAGGCGGTCACATGTTCACTCCAGTGCCATTTTCTACTGCTTTTCACAGCGTAGAGCGCTCTGGTGATTTTCTTGTGCTTGTGCACTTCATATCAGTCTTTTCTGTCATTATAATGGCAGAAAGACACATAATGTCCCACTCTCCTGCATTTTGTAATTTTGCACCCTTTGGTGCCTTTCATGTGGCACTAAGGGGTGCTTAGCTTTGTATTTAGCCAAAAAAAATGAAAAAAAAAAAAGGCGTAGGGTTCCCCCTATTTTTGTAGCCAGCTAGGGTAAAGCAGACGGCTGCAGCCTGCAGACCACAGCTGGCAACCTCACCTTGGCTGGTAATCCAAAACTGAGGGCACCCCACGCTGTTATTTTAAATTAAATAAATAATTAAAAAAAACACGTAGGGGTCCCCCCAAAATTGGATCACCAGCCAAGGTAAAGCAGACAGCTGGGGTCTGATATTCTCAGACTAGGGAGGTCCATGGTTATTGGACTCTCCCCAGCCTAAAAATACCAGGCCGCAGCCGCCCCAGAAGTGGCGCATCCATTAGATGTGCCAATCCTGGTGCTTCGCCCCAGCTCATCCCGCGCCCTGGTGCGGTGGCAAACGGGGTAATATATGGGGTTAATACCAGATGTGTAATGTCACCTGGCATCAAGCCCTGGGGTTGGTGAGGTCAGGCGTCTGTCAGATACCCGACATCACCAACCCAGTCAGTAATAAAAAAAAATAGAAGACAAACACATTTTTATTTGAAAAAACACTCCCCAATACATTCCCTCTTTAACCAATTTATTAGAAAGAAAAACAAATCCAGGTCTGGTGTAATCCAAGGGGTTGCCATGACGATCCACACTGTCCCAGTCAATGAAGAGCAGGATGTTCCCCATTGGCTGGGAGAGCAGTGCAGTGACCTGAGCTAACATCAATGGGTCAGCCCAGGTCACTGCAGGGGATGACAAGTGCTGCTGTCAGCGAGGTATATTACCTGCGCTGATCTCCTGCACTGCTGACAGCACCTGTCACTGAGTTCAATGACCACCGCCTTCACAGCCAAGTATCGCGAGCGGTCCGTGACGTCACCGCTAGTCAGTCTCGGTTCGGAAGCGAGAGAACGTGATGTGACAAGCGGCGGCCATGGAGGACAGTGACAGCGCTGAGGTCGGGACTTCATCACCGCAGGTAAGCCGAGCGGGACCATGTGTGCAGAGTGCAGGTGGGCGGAGCCATGTGTGCTGGCGGCGGAGTGCGAAGTGGGTGGCGCTGAGGACGTCAGTGTCATGGACTGCTTGGCTGGGGACAGGTGAGTGTGTGTGTGTGTGTGTGTGTGTGTGTGTGTGTGTGTACATGCCGCGTGCAGGAGGGGGCAGAGTGAGCTGAGCGGGGAAGTGTGGGCTTCCTGCACATAACTAGGATAAACATCGGGTTACTAACCAAAGCGCTTTGCTTGGATACCCGATGTTTATCTTGGTTACCAGCTTCTGGCAGGCTGCCAGCGATGGGTCCTAAACACTGTAGCTGTAAAAAACCCTGCTTTTTGCTGCTAGAACCGTTCTCGAACGTATCTAGAACTATCGAGCTTTAGCAAAAAGCTCGAGTTCTAGTTCGATCTAGAACAGCCCCCAAAATCACTCGAACCGCGAACTGGAGAACCTCGAACCGCGAACCGCGCTCAACTCTAATCATCAGTGCTGGTTACAGGGAGGACACAGTTATTATCAGAAGGAAAATCGGCGGGAGACAGAGTGCAGGACGCGTCGCGGGGACTTGTAAGTGTTATGGCAATGTTTATTAACTGTATGTACACATGTATATTTGTTTTTATGTGTTTGTGTTTACCTCCCATTGTTTTCAATGGAGTTCGAGTGGTTCGTCGAACGTTTCGTCGAACGTTTCATCGAACGTTCGTCGAACTGGGCCTCCGTTCGCCAAACCGAACCGTACTCGAATGCCAGGAGGGTGGCTTATCTCTACTCTCGACAAAATGCCTTGTTGCACCTGAATAGGATGCATTCTTGTTCCTAATATTTGTAACATTCTCTGATTTTCTCCTTTTTAATTTTCAGACTGTGAAGCATATATAATAAATAGTACATAAGATACAATAAATTACATGTGCTGTATTACAGTTTATGAAAGTACTAGCTGTAGTACCCGGGCGTTGCCTGAGATAGTAATTGTCTCTCTGACTCTCTCCCAGTCTCTGTCTGTGTGTCGCTGTCTGTCTGTCTCTCTGTCTGTCTCTTTCCTTGTTTGTTTGTGACTATGTCTCTGTCTGTTTCTCTGTCTATCTTTGTATCTGTCAGGGCCGGGAAGACTGGTAGGCCCAGGAGGTGGATCCACTGGACCATGCACCCCACCGGAGGGCAGGGTACACGGCAGCCGGAGCACTGGCGTGGCAGGGACAAGTATAAGCAGGTCACCAGAGTCACAGAGTTCTTTAGGACAGTAAAGTAAACAGGCACAGGTACCAGGGAGCAAGGACAAGAAGTCTGCAGGACACGGCACCAGGGGACCTGAGCACCTAGCTCAAAGACTATGTTACAAGACACGTTGATCAGGCCCCGCCCATAAGGAAAGGCCAGTCTTATATACCCAGCACAGCCTCATGTCATTTCCTGCCGCAGGTGTGCTGGGCCTATAAGACCAGGAGAGTGGGCGCGGCCTGGTCCTATACAGAACCATGTGGCTAAGACTCAGAGTCAGACTCATAAGACCAGGAGCAGAACACAGGAGAGCACGAGCGGGAGCGGCAGCCATGACCAGTGGACACGTGGACTGGGCCAGTGAGCAAGGAGCGGTGGTGCGCTGGTGAGGCTGGATCAGTAGGTACAGAGCAGTGTTTGCATGGTGAAGCCGGCTTAGTAGATAAGGAGCGCTGCTGGGACACCGGGAGCATGACAGTATCAGTCTGTCTCTATCTCTGTGTCTCTGTCTATCTGTGTCTGTCTCTCTCTATCTTTGTCTCGATGTCTGTCTGTCTCTTCCCCGTCTGTCTCTTTCCCCGACTGTCTCTTTCCCTGTCTGTCTCTTTTTAGGTCTCTCTCTTTCCAGGTCTTTGTTTGTGTCTCTGTCTGTCTCTTTCCCCGTCTGTTTCTTTCCAGGTCTATCTCTTTCTCCGTCTGTCTCTTTCCTTGTCTGCCTGTCTTTCATTGTCTGTCTCTATCTCTCTGTTTCTTTTCCCATCTGTCTCTTTCTAGGTCTGTCACTTTCCCAGTCTCTTTCCCTGTCTGTCTTTGTTCATCTCTTTGTCTGTGTCTTTTCCTGTCTGTCTCTTTCCCTGTCTGCCTGTCTATGCCTGTCTCTTTCCTTGTCTTTCTCTATCAAGGTCTGTCTCTTTCCCCATCTGTTTTTGTCTGTCTCTGTCTATCTCTTTCCCTGTCTGCCTGTCTCTGTCCCTGTCTGCCTGTCTCTGTCCCTGTCTGCCTGTCTCTGGTTTGTCTCTTTCCCCATCTGTCTGTTTCCCCATCTGTCTCTTTCCCTATCTCTGTTTCCCCATCTGTCTCTTTCCTCGTCTGTCTCTTTCCACATCTGTATCTGTGTGTCTTTTTCACCGTCTGTCTCTATCTCTCTGTCTCTTTCCCTGTCTGTCTCTGTCTGTCTCTCTCTGTCTCACTCTCTATCCGCCTCCCCACTGACATCATATTACCTCACACATAAGCTTCTTATACTAACAATGTCCTTTGTTACTATAGCAACCAATCACAGCTGCTATTAATAACCTGTAGTTCCAGGCTCTATTCAGTTTAATAGAGGCAGGTTTTTTGTAGAGTAACTGTAAAGCGTGGGGTTGAATTTTCCTGTCAAAACATAGTCTACGACGTTTCCTGGGTCACATGAGATGTCTGTGCAAAATTTCGTGATTGTAAATGCGACGGTGCGGATAGCTTTAGCGGACATACACACACACATACATACATACACATATATACATACACTCAGCTTTATATATTAGACTAACTGTAGTACCCGGGCGTTGCCCGGGATAGTAACTGTCTATCTCTCTCTGTCTCTGTGTCGCTGTCTGTCTGTCTCTTTTCCTTGTCTGTCTGTGTCTATCTCTCTGTCTTTCTTTGTATCAGTCTATCTGTCTCTATCTCCGAATTTGTTGGAGCTGTGGAGAGAAAGCGCAATAGGGTCTTACCCCAATACAAACAGGGTAAACACAAGTGAGGTCACTCACCAAGTCGAGTTGTGAAAGTCACAACTACTGTACAGTCATGAAAAATAGGCCACGGCAGCAGCAACCCAAAGGCTGAATGCAGAAAGTAGTAAAGAATGGGTTAATTTCACACCGCGCCAATGACCACTGGTAAAGATGATAAGATCAATGTCGCTTTATTTCATGCTCAGGTCTACGCGTTTCAGGAGACTCTGCTCCTTTCTTCAGGACAAACAGGCACAAGAAACATCAAATCTACAGACAAAGAAGCAAACTGGACATATATACCATCGGTGTGACGTCATAGGTCCACCTCCTTTACAGAAAAAAATGACGTGAATTCTATACATTTAATATATGACGTACTGTTGTGAATTCAGTACAAAACAAAGCAGTATTCAGTAGGAATATACCTCTGAAAACAGGGTGAATAATTGAGTATAATAAAATTGATAATAAAGAAAAGTGTGCAGTGTGTTTATTTCCAGTGACAGAAAAAATAAAAATGCAAGAGAGGTTAGAATCATGTAGTGAGTGGTGGTAAAGTCAGTATCGAACTCACAACGAAAGTAGGATTTTACTGAAGTGTTTGTATCTTAGGTGTCTTGACCACTGAACCATCAGTATGTGCAGGCATGACCAAGAAAAGAAAGATACATCAAATAAAGCACCATCACACCTATAGTGTGGAAAGGAGAATAAGTATGTATCATTAGTATAGAGAGAAAAAGCTTATTACTGTGTGTATTTAGAAGAACGAAAAAGAAAAAGTGGGGTCATTAGAGTACAAGATCGTGGGAAAAATAGTACTGCGCATGCGGTGATGGAGAGACAAGGAGCCGGAGTGCTGTGTAGGGTCAATCAAGTTCAGAAGCGTGAGAAAAACGACTGCGCATGCGGTGACAGAGAAACACAAGGAGTGTGAGCTCCATAAAAGATACAATCATAAGAAGGAATGGATTTGTAGAGAACAAAATTCCATGAATATGAACGTGATCAGAAATATATATATATATATATATATATATATATATATCATAAGACCCTGACGGTCTTATAATTAAAGACTGACTCGGAATTAAACCGATAAAAAATGCGGTGAACAGTAGTGTGCAAAGTCCAGAACATACGCATATGGCGTGCGTCCTGGCCCCTCGAACAACCAACAGGCAGTGAACAACACATAAAAATCACATCACCATATCAGTGTGTGCTAATAAATATAGAATTTTGATCGTATAGAAAGAAGACTATGTGTTTTAATCTGAACAGCTTTCAAGGGGAGTTTTTGCACAGGACGCTACACTCCTGAATATAGATATTCAATGACTCGTCCGAGATAAGGTTACCAAAGTTCAATAGCTGGCTCCACATCTTCTCCTCTTCCTCTCACTGTTGGGGTCCCTCAAGGCTCAGTCCTTGGCCCTCTTCTTTTCTCCCTCTACACTGCCCCAATTGGTCAGACCATCAGCAGATTTGGCTTTCAGTACCATCTTTATGCTGATGACACACAGCTATACACCTCCTCCCCTGAGCTCACCCCCGCTGTACTACAGAACACCAGTGACTGCCTGACTGCAGTTTGCAATGTCATGTCTGCTCTCTATCTGAAACTTAACCTTTCCAAAACTGAACTTCTTCTTTTCCCTCCATCTTCCAACTTTCCTCAACCTGACATCTCCCTCTCTGTGTGTGGCACAACGATAAGTCCTAGGCCGCAAGCCCGCTGCCTGGGGGTTATACTTGACACTGATCTTTCCTTCACCTCCCACATACAATCTCTTGCCCGCACCTGCCGCTTGCACCTCAAGAACATCTCTAGAATCCGCCCCTTTCTCACAATGGAAACGACAAAAACCCTCACCGTGGCCCTGATCCACTCTCGCTTGGACTACTGTAACTCTCTATTAATTGGTCTCCCCCTAACTAGACTCTCTCCTCTACAGTCAATCCTTAATGCAGCAGCCCGGGTCACCTATCTGGCTAACCGCTACTCGGATGCCTCTGCTCTGTGCCAGTCATTGCACTGGCTGCCCATATATCATAGGATCCAATTCAAACTGCTTGTTCTCACCCACAAAGCTCTCCACAGTGCAGCACCCCCCTACATCTCCACCCTCCTCTCTGTCTATCAGTCCACCCGTTCTCTACGCTCTGCAAGCGACTTTCGACTAACATCCACACTAATTCGAACCTCCCACTCCCGGATCCAAGACTTCTTCCGAGCTGCACCAACCCTCTGGAACGCTCTACCCCAAGAAGTTAGGACAAATCACAACTTACTCAGCTTCAGACGCACCCTAAAGACGCATCTTTTTAGGGCGGCCTATCACACTCCCTAATCAGATTCGATTCACATAGTCCCTCTACAACCTCTCACAACATAGCTCCACATCAAACTCCATGGCACCCAAAGGCATCTCAAGGCTCGGGCCCACTGGTCCAGGAAACCATTATCCAGCCCCATTTCCGTGAGATGGTTGGATTGTCATTGTAAATAAGCACTTGAACCTTGCCTCTCCCCCCATCTCATTGTAGATTGTAAGCTCTCACAAGCAGGGTTGTATTTTTTTTTCCCCTCTAAATATTGTATTTCTATAACTGTTACTTGTTTGTATATGATCCTCCTGAATTGTAAAGCGCTACGGAATATGTTGGCGCTATAGAAATAAAGATTATTATTATTATTATTATTATTAATAGCGTGGGAAAAAAACCTTCCCTACGCATGCGTAGTAAAAGATATGAAGTAAGTGCTCCCACAGGTCAGGAAAGTTCATAATTGTGGGATAAAACACATTACGCGTGCGCAAACAAAGGAATGAGCCATTCTGTAGTGCACAGAGCGCTACAGAAGAAAAGGACATATATATTCCCCATAACAAAGGGAAATCATAAATATAACAGACAACATAACGGACTTGCAATAAAAGAATATAAAAATATTAATAAATGTATAAGTCCTGGCAAAAGGAATAAATATATAATATGAACATATATAATATATATTTTATATTGCAAGATAAAAAACACAGTAACAATAAAAGACCTTGTAGCTAAAAATATATAAATATACAGAGACACTTAAAAGGTAAAAAACTAAAACTTATATAAAAATACCATAGATATCTAATGAAACAAATCAGTCACCTCATTTAACCCCAACGGTTTAAGCGTATTGAGTTTGTAGATCCAATAGGTCCCTTTTTTTTTAATAATTCATTACGGTTAGGGGTATGGGGGGGTATCTGTTCAATAGGGGTCACTCTTAGACTGGATTTTTTGTCATGGATCATGGTTGTATGTCTAGATAGGCCATGGAGCATAAATCCTATTTTTATGTTATGTCTTTGTGAATTGATTCACAAGCACTCCACAACAGAATCAATTCACACAGACATAACATAAAAATAAGATTTATGCTCCATGGCCTATCTAGACATACAACCATGGTCCATGACAAAAAATCCAGTCTAAGGCTCTGTGCCCACGGGGACAGTGTCCTGCGGATATATCCGCAAGACATTCTGCAGGTGCTCCCAGGAAACAGCACCACAACTTTTGTCTGTTTCCATGCTGCGGAATGTCCTGCGGATATGGTGCTGGCATTCTGCATTGAGGGTACAGTACCATGGCTTCGGCACTGCATCCTGAATGCAGAACAAGTGCTGCAGTGATCGGGGGAGTTAATACTCACCTCCATCATGCAGCACCTCGCTTTCCGGCAGCCGGGTCACTCTCTCAGCATCTGCAGAAGAAGGTGGGCGGGCCTGAACTAGCTCCGGCTGTCACATGACCGGAGCTCGTGCAGGCCCCGCCCACCTCCTGCTTCCTGTACCTGGATTCACCGCTCTCCTGTGCACCGGACGGAGAAAGTGACTCCGATGAGGCAGGTAAGTATATGGGACCCTGCGGAGAAATCCGCAACAATAATTGACATGCTGCAGATTTTTCTGCACGGAAATCCGCACGATTTCCGCTGCGGAAAAATCCGCAGCGTGGGCACAGCATTTCCCAAATGCCATAGAAATGGCTGGGGAGTAGCTGTGCTGCAGATTTCTGGAAAATCTGCGGCTTTTCCGTGAGAAATCCGTGGCAAAATCCGCGCATTTTCCGCAGCCTGGGCACATAGCCTAAGAGTGATGCCTATTGAACAGATACCCCCCCATACCTCTAACCGTAATGAATTATTAAATAAAAAAGAGACCTATTGGATCTACAAACTCAATATGCTTAAACTGTTGGGGTTAAATGAGGTGACTGATTTGTTTCATTAGAGATCTATGGTATTTTTATATTAGTTTTAGTTTTTTTATCTTTTAAGAGTTTCTGTATATTTATATATTTTTAGCTACAAGGTCTTTTTTTGTTACTGTGTTTTCTATCTTGTAATATAAATTATATATTATATATGTTCATATTATATATTTATTCCTTTTGCCAGGTCTTATATATTTATTAATATTTTTAAATTCTTTTATTGCAAGTCCTGTTGTCTGTTACATTTATGATTTCCCTTTGTTTCTTCTGTAGCGCTCTGTGCACTACAGAATGGCTCACTCCTTTGTTCACGCATGCGTAATGTGTTTTTTTCCCACGCTTATGAACTTTCCTGACCTGTGGGAGCACTTCATATCTTTTACTACGCATGCGTAGGGAAGGTTTTTTTCCCACGCTATTGAACTTTGGTAACCTTATCTCGGACGAGTCATTGAATATCTATATTCAGGAGTGTAGCGTCCTGTGTAAATACTCCCCTTGAAAGCTGTTCAGATTAAAACACATAGTCTTCTTTCTATACGATCAAAATTCTATATTTAATACCACACACTGATATGGTGATGTGATTTTTATGTTTAGTCCACTGCCTGTTGGTTGTTCGAGGAGACAGGACGCACGCCATATGCGTATGTTCTGGACTTTGCACACTACTGTTCACCGCATTTTTTATCGGTTTAATTCCGAGTCAGTCTTTAATTATAAGACCGAATAGGATAACTGAAGTGAGCACTAATATATATATATTATGAGTGCAAGCCAAAAAATACATACTATATAAGGATAAGGCTGCACATCAAACTTAGATAATAGTATAATGCCTCAAGCATATGGACAAATATTGGAAAATACAATGAAAAATGCTACTTGCTAATTTGAACATGTGAATAATGAATTGCATACCTGCCATGAATATTAGGAAAAAGGAGATATTTAGCAATCGCATTGATCAATGTAACTGAGCCCCAAAACCTCGTCAAGGTATATCTCTATATTGGGGTCCCTAGCTCTGTGACCCTAACTGTGTGTCATCTCATTGCAATTAAAAACTGCTGTGGGTGGAGAGGGGTAACCAAGGACTTTCTTATATAGGAGATGGAAAAAACATGGCCGAAAGGGGCGGAGCTGTGTTCACCTTCAGAAAAAGGTATGTATATAGTATGTATTTTTTGGCTTGCACTCATAATATATATATATATTAGTGCTCACTTCAGTTATCCTATTCAGTTATATGTAGTTTTTTTCTGAAGGTGAACACAGCTCATGCGATTGCTAAATATCTCCTTTTTCCTAATATTCATGGCAGGTATGCAATTCATTATTCACATGTTCAAATTAGCAAGTAGCATTTTTCATTGTATTTTCCAATATTTTTCCATATGCTTGAGGCATTATACTATTATCTAAGTTTGATGTGCAGCTTTAATTATAAGACCGTCTTATGATATATATATATATATATATATATATATATATATACATATATTTCTGATCACGTCCATATTCATGAAATTTTGTTCTCTACAAATCCATTCCTTCTTATGATTGTATCCTTTATGGAGCTCACACTCCTTGTCTTTCTCTGTCACCGCATGCGCAGTATCGTTTTTCTCACACTTCTGAACTTGATTGACCCTACACAGCACTCCGGCTCCTTGTCTCTCCATCACCGCATGCGCAGTACTATTTTTCCCACGATCTTGTACTCTAATGACCCCACTTTTTGTTTTTCGGTCTTCTAAATACACACAGTAATAAGCTTTTTCTCTCTATACTAATGATACATACTTATTCTCTTTTCCACACTATAGGTGTGATGGTGCTCTATTTGATGTATCTTTCTTTTTCTTGGTCATGTCTGCACATACTGATGGTTCAGTGGTCAAGACACCTAAGATACAAACACTTCAGTAAAATCCTACTTTCGTTGTGAGTTCGATACTGACTTTACCACCACTCACTACATGATTCTAACCTCTCTTATCATCTTTACCAGTGGTCATTGGCGCGGTGTGAAATTAACCCATTCTCTACTACTCTCTGTCTCTGCATCTGTCTGTCCCTCTATCTCTGTGACTGTCTGTCTCTCTCTTTCCCTGTCTGTCTCTTGCGCCGTCTGTCTTTTTCCAGGTCTGTCTATTTCCTCGTCTGTCTCTTTCTAGGTCTCTCTCTTTCCCCGTCTGTCTCTTTCCAGGTCTGTCTCTTTCCAGGTCTGTCTCTTTCCAAGTCTGTCTCTTTCCCCGTCTGTCTCCCCATCTGTCTTTGTTTGTCTCTTTGTCTGTCTCTTTCCCCATCTGTCTCTTTCCTCATCTGTCTCTTTCCTCATCTGTCTGTGTGTCTTTTTCACCGTCTGTCTCTGTCTGTCTCTATCTCTCTGTCTCTTTCCCTGTCTGTCTCTGTCTGTCTCTCTCTGTCTCTCTCTCCATCCGTCTCCCCAGCGACATCACATTACCTCACACATACACTGTGTTCCAAATTATTATGCAAAAAGAGTTTAGGAGCGATGAGGTCAGAAATATTTTGTTTGTCATTTAAACTCATTTCTGGTGATGTGTGTCAGGGCTCTTTATATCATTGAAAGCAATTGCAGATACCTGTGCAAATTAGTTTGGAAGGTGTGTCCAAATAAAGGTAAGACAACGTAAGAAGGCTGTTCCACATTATTAAGCAGCCTACATTTTTTGACAAAATGGGAAAGAAAAAGGATGTGTCGGCTGCTGAGAAGCAACAAATTGTGGAGTATTTAGGTCAAGGCATTACTACAATCAACATTGCCAAGACACTTCATCGTGATCATCGCACTATCAAGAAGTATGTAGCTGATTCACAGCACACAAGTGTGCGTGCTGATAAGGAAAAACTGAGGACTCTTTCCAACAGGCAATTGCGTCAGGTTAAGGCTATGCGCACACGTGCTTTTTTTTCAGCGCGGAAAAAAACGCACCCTCTGGCAGAGGGGAGAATTGTAAACAATGCTTTTTGAGAAAAACGCATCGAAAACGCATGCTTTTTTCATGCTTTTTTTAGGTGCGTCTTTAAGACTTGTCAGTGTTAATAAAGTTGGTTGAACACAGACCTTTGGAAAAAAAAACCTGTGATGTCATTTCCTTCTCCACATTCTGTTTGGATAAATGGGAGGGCTTGGAATGGAAGGAGCACCATTTGAATTTTGGAAAAGTTGAAATAAACTTCGCGCACCATGTCACATTAGCAGGGCCCCTTGGGTACCTATACGTCAGAAAATCCCGACAAGTGACCCCATTTTGGAATCTGCACCCCTCAAGGATTTTATTCAGGAGTATATTAAGCATTTTGAATCCACAGCTACTTCACCCAAGATGTTGCTGTAGCAACAATATTCTCACTTTTACGCTATGTGGCCATGATCCAGCGACACGGCGTCTAGTGCACAGTGTCAGCCTTCCTGCAGAGATGTGAGTGTTGTCCACGGGAGAACGCAGCTGCCTATGCCCACGATTTGGGTTCAGGCTGCTGTGGAGCTCTATTCTACCTGCAGAGAGCACTCTCGTCTCCACAGCATAAATTGACATGCTGAGGCTCGGGAAGCCACGCCACCGGTCAGTTTATGCTGCGGAGAAAAGAAGCACAGTGGGCACGGGATCTCCAAAAATCCTTCCACTGTGCTTCTACTGCACAACGCAGCGTTATGGACGCAGGGAAAACACTCAGCGCCCAAAACGCTGCAAACCCTGTTTGTGGGCACACAGCCAAAAAAGCGTCAATGGATGAATGGATGTCAAATATATATAACGTCTCACCCCTGCCTGCATATTCTAAGCTGGCACCTTTAGTACCTTTTCATTTGGCACTAAAGGGTGCCTAGCTTAGTATTTATCCAAAAAAAAAATTTAAAAAATGGCGTAGGGTCCCCCCTATTTTTGATAGCCAGTCAGGGTAAAGCAGACAGCTGTAGCCTGCAAACCACAGCTGGCAGCTTCATCTTGTCTGGTGATCAATTTGGAGGGCTCCCCAGGCTTTTTTTTTAATTTATAAATAAAGAATTAAAAAAAAAATAACGTGGGGTCCCCCAAAATTAGATCACCAGCCAAGGTGAAGCTGACAGCTGGGGTCTGGTATTCTCAGGATGGGAAGAGCCATGGTTATTGGACTCTTCCCAGCCTAAAAATAGCAGGCCGCAGCCGCCCCAGAAGTGGCGCATCCATTAGATGCGCCAATCCTGGCGCTTCGCCTCAACTCATCCCGCGCCCTGGTGCGTTGGCAAACGGGGTAATAAATGGGGTTGATACCAGATGTGTAATGTCACCTGGCATCAAGCCCAGCAATTAGTGATGTCACGGCGTCTATCAGATACCAGACATAACTAATTGACAGTAATAGCAAAAAAAAATGACAAAAAATTTTTTATTAGAAAAAACACTCCCCAAATCATTTCCTTGTTATCCAATTTAATCAAAAATTTGAAAAAAATTGGTCCGCAGAAATCCATTTGGACGTCCTACGTCGCATCTGGACCTTCTAGAATATGGGGGCACGTTCAGGGAACGTATCCCCCATTTTCTAGGAGGCAGACCCTCCATTTGAGGAGAGTGGGTGCCAAAAATCTGCACCCACTCTCCCCGGGTCACAACTGCAGAGTGCGAGCAGCCAGCACAGCTCTCTGAACACAGTGCTGGCTGTCAGCTGCTCTGCACATGTGACCGGCCAGCGGGCACTGTGAAGGAGGAGGGGGCCGCGGGGGATCAGCGCTGCGACAGGACAGGTAAGGGTGAATACCGGTGGGAATAGGGGGTGACCTGGCAGGGCCTGGGGGGCATTTTTCTGTCGCATGTCTCAAGGCACATGCGACAGAAATCATAGGAGCAGGGCGGCCGGTGCGCTACTGCGTGCGCGGCCATGTTGGATTTTCGGGAGGGGGGGTCGGGGGTCGGGGCGGGCACTTTGGCGACACCGGGGGCTTTCCAGGACTTTGCCAGGAAGTGAGGTCAACAGGAAACCTCTTGACCTCACTTCCAGGTAAATGCCTGCGTTCTGGTATGCCGACAAAGCCCGCGGATCGCAACAAAAAAGCAGCTCACTGCGGTGTGGCTGCGTTCTGACCCGCATCACTGATTCAATGGGGGAGAGAACGCAGCCACACCGCACAAAAGAAGTGACATGCTGCTTTTCTTTCCGCACCGATTTTTGGCATCCAAAACGCTGCGTTTAGAAACGCAGAGTGTGCACTGATTTTTCGGCTTTCTCATACACTTTGCTGGGAAAGCTGAACGCATGCAATTTGCCACTGAAACGCTGCGGTTCTAAACGCAGCGTTTCTGCGGTAAAAAACGTAACGTGTGCACACAGCCTAAAAGAGCAGCTGCTAAAATGCCTTGTCATAGCAGCAGACACGTTTTTGAAGCTGCTGGTGCCTCCAACGTCCCCCGAACAACAAGATGCAGGGTGCTTCAGAGGTTTGTAGCTGTGCGTAAGCCATCCTGTCGACCACCTCTATCCACTGCACACAAGCAGAAACGGCTCCAGTGGGCCAAACGATACATGAAGACTGACTTCCAAACTGTTTTGGTCACCGATGAGTGCCGTGCAATGCTCGATGGTCCAGAAGGATGGAGTGGAGGATGGCTGGTTGATGGACACCACATGAAAACACGGCTAAGGCGCCAACAAGGAGGAGGTGGGGTAATGTTTTGGGCTGGAATCATGGGGAGAGAGATTGTTGGCCCCTTTGGGATCCCAGAAGGGGTAAAGATGAACTCCATAATCTATGTGGAGTTTCTAAAACAGCACTTCCTGCCATGGTTCAAGAGGAAGAACTGTGCATTCCGCAGCAAGATCATTTTCATGCATGATAATGCACCATCTCATCCTGCAAATAACACATCTGCATCTCTGGCTGCTATGGGCATAAAAGAGGACAAACTTATGGTGTGGCCACCATGTTCCCCTGACCTCAACCCCATTGAGAACCTCTGGAACATCATCAAAAGGAGTGTCTATGATGGCGGGAGGCAGTTCACATCTAAGCAACAGCTCTGGGAGGGTAGTCTCTCCTCATGCAAAACCATTGAAGCACAAACCATCCAAAAATCGACAAATTCAATGGACGAGAGAGTTCAGAAGCTTCTTTCAAACAAGAGGTCCTATGTGCAAATGTAACATCACCTAGAATTAAGTTTTGACTTGAAAACTGTTTGATTTCATTTTGTAATAAGCTGAAAATGCTTAAAATTTCCCAATTGACCATTTTGTTTTTCAAAATAAAAATAAAAAGGTTGAAAACTCTGCTGTGCATAATAATTTGGAGCATGCATTTTGAGTCCATTTTGATTGTTTAATATTTTTAAAAATATACTTTTTTTCATAGGCAGTTTGATCAAAAACATTTCAATTATACTCGAATAGTAGATGACTGCAAAATAACAATGACTGCAATTCATCAAGTTAATTTAGGAAAATATGAAAAAATATTTTTTGCATAATAATTTGGAACACAGTGTATGCTTCTTATACTAACATTGTCTTTTGTTCCTATAGCAACCAATTACAGCTGCTATTAATAACCTCAAAATAAAACACCAAAAAACTGAGCTGTAACAATTTTCAATAAACATGCAACATTACAAGCATGTGAATTGCAGCCTCAAGACAGAAAAAAAAAACCAGGAGAAAAATTTTATGAAAAATACCCTGACTATAAATAAATAAATTGCAAGTGCTTAATAACAGGGTACTTAGTATATACATTTTTGCAAAAAGGTAAGAAGCTGTCCCACCTCGTCACAGTGTACCCATCTGGGACAGTCCCTAACCAACTAAAGTTAAAACCATTATATATACCTGACTTGTGTCTATCAAAAACTCCAATGTGAATGGTAACAAGTGGTCAGCTGGGTCCCAGATTAAATACACAGTAAAGTGGGAAGCAGTTAGTTGTTCAGCCTCAGTATAAGGAGGGCTGCGCCCCCAACTTGCAATAAAGCAAGATAGCAGATAAAAAAAACACCAAAAAACTGAGCTGTAACAAATGTTCAATAAACATGCAACATTACAAGCATGTGAATTTATTGATTCATAGTCAGGGTATTTTTCATACAATATTTCTACTTGGTTTCTTTTTTTTCTAGTCTTGAGGCTGCAATTCACATGCTTGTAATGTTGCATGTTTATTGAACATTTGTTCAATAAAAACATTACGACGTTTCCTGGGTCACATGAGATGTCTGTGCAAAATTTCGTGATTGTAAATGCGACGGTGCGGATTCCTTTAGAGGACATACACACACACATACATACACACATATACATACACTCAGCTTTATATATTAGACTAGCTGTAGTACCCGGGCGTTGCCCGGGATAGTAACTGTCTCTCTCTCTCTCCCACTCTCTGTCTCTGTGTCGCTGTCTGTCTGTCTCTTTCCTTGTCTGTCTGTGTCTATCTGCCTCTATCTCTGTTTCTCTGTGTCTATCTGCCTCTATCTCTGTTTCTCTGTATCTGTCTGTCCCTCTATCTCTGTGTCTGTCTGTCTCTCTCTATCTCTGTGTCTGTCTGTCTCTCTCTTTCCCCATCTGTCTCTTGCCCTGTCTGTCTCTTGCTCAGTTTGTCTCTTTCCAGGTCTGTCTATTTCCTCGTCTGTCTCTTTCCCCGTCTGTCTCTTTGCAAGTCTGTCTCTTTCCAGGTCCGCCTCTTTCCCCGTCTGTCTCCCCGTCTGTCTTTGTTTGTCTCTTTGTCTGTCTCTTTCCCCGTCTGTCTTTTTCCAGGTCTGTCTATTTCCCTGTCTGTCTCTTTCCCCATCTGTCTCTTTCCCCCTGTCTCTTTCTCCGTCTGTCTCTTTCCAGGTCTATCTCTTTACAGGTCTGTTTTTTTCCAGGTCTGTCTCTTTCCTGGTCTGTCTCTTACCCTACCTGTCTCTCTTCAGGTCTGTCTCTGTCTGTCTCTTTCCAGGTCTATCTCTTTCACGGTCTGTCTCTTTCAAGGTCTGTCTCTTTTAAGGTCTGTCTCTTTCCCCATCTCTTTCCCTGTCTGTTTCTTTCCTCGTCTGTTTTTGTCTGTCTCTCTGTTTGTCTCTTTCCTCATCTGTCTCTTTCCAGATCTGTCTCTTTCACCATCTGTCTCTTTCCAGGTCTGTCTCTTTCCAGGTCTGTCTCTTTCCCCATATGTCTCTTTCCCATCTGTCTCTTTCCCCATCTGTCTCTTTCAAGGTCTGTCTTTTTCCCTGTCTGCCTGTCTCTGTCTGTCTCTTTCTTTGTCTTTGTCTGTCTCTATCTCTGTTTCTTTCCCCATTTGTCTCCTTCTAGGTCTGTCTCTGTCCCCGTCTGTCTCCCCATCTCTTTTCCTGTCTCTTTCTCTGTCTGTCTTTGTCCATCTCTTTGTCTGTGTCTTTTCCTGTCTGTCTCTTTCCCTGTCTGACTGTCTCTGCCTGTCTCTTTCCCCGTCTGTCTCTTTCAAGATCTGTCAATTTCCCCATCTATCTTTGTCTGTCTCTCTGGCTGTCTTTCCCTGTCTGCCTGTCTCTGTCCCTGTTTCTTTCCCCTTCAGTCTGTTTCCAGGTCTGTCTCTTTCCAGGTCTGTCTCTTTCCCCGTCTGTCTCTGTCTGTCTATTTCACCGTCTGTCTCTTTCACCGTCTGTCTGTCTCTATCTGTCGCTTTCCCTGTCTGTCTCTCTGTCTGTGTCTCTTTCTCTCTCTGTCTCTTTCTCTTTATCCGTCTCCCCACCGACATCCTATTACCTCACACATAAGTTTCTTATACTAACAATGTCCTTTGTTCCTATAGCAACCAATCACAGCTGCTATTAAAACCAGTAGTTCCAGGTTCCATTTACTTTAATGGTGGCATGTTTTTTGGAGAGTAACTGTAAAGGCGTGTTTACAGTTTCCTGTCAAAACATAGTCTACGATGTTCCCTGGGTCACATGAGGCGTCTGTGCAAAACTTTGTGATTGTAAATGCGATGGTGCATATTCCTTTAGCGGACACATACACACACACACACACACACACACACACACACACACACACACACACACACACATACATACATGCATACATTCAGCTTTATATATTAGATTTATTTTGATACTTTCATCTATATTGTTTTTGCTTAGCGAACTTGCAGACATTGCACTTATTTTGGGCACAGTTAAAAAAAACCTTTGCAAGTTAGCCATATATCTTTTTTATCTGGTACTTTATACAAACTGGGCGAAAACATGCGATAATGTATCTCATTTTGTAGAGATGTATGAAGGTGAATTAACTGTTTTATCCTTCTATGGTATAGGATGGGTTAAGAATCCCATACATGGTGGAGATTGGAGAAAAAAAGTTTTACTAAAAGAGGCTTGTTGGATTGCAAAATTGGACACTAAGTACCCGAAAGGGATGAATTATAAAAATAATACCATTTATATTTATTAAGTTTTTCACAAATGTATATTTTGCTGTGATATTTTTGTATATAATTAAATGGTAATTGTTTACATTTTGTATATGTTCTATAATTGGCTGAATTTTGTTCTTAAAACTTGTACCACGCAATTCCATTTAAGTCTCCAAGACAACTCCTTTTTTTTTGGAGAGCGGCAGTGTGCTCAAACAGTAGTTTTCAACCACATATGGGGTTATTAGTGTGCTCAGGAGAAATTGCACAACAGATTTTGGAGTCTATTTCTCCTGTTACACTTGTATAAATAAAAAATTGGGACTAAAGCAACATTTTTGTTGGAAATATTATAAAATTCTGTAAAACACCTTAAGGTTCAAGGTGCTCACCACACCTCTAGCAAAATTGCTTGAGGGTATAGTTTCCAAAATGGGGTCATTTGTGGGTTTTTTTTTCACTGTTTGGACACATTTAAATGTGACTTGGCACAAGAAAACAATTCCATCCAAGTTTGTCTCAAAAACACCACTCCTTCCTTTTGGAGCTCGGCAGTGTGCCCAAACAGTCGTTTTATATAGTTTATGGGTTGCCATTTTTAAAATGGTATCCCTTTAGCAGATTTTCCAATATTTAGAGGCCTCAAAGTCACTTCAAATCTAAATAAGTCTCTAAAGTTTTGAATATTAACTTAAAATAATAAATTGCTAATAAACTCTTAACCCTTTTAACAAAATAAAAGGATGTTTGAAAATTATACTGACATCGTATACTTAAGGTAAATGTTATTTATTAACTTTTTTTCTGTAGTGTAACAATTTAGTTTATGGGTAAAAATTCAAATTTTGAATATTGCAAATATTTGTTTTGTAACATATCCCAAATTTATATAAACAAACGCAAAAAATTGATTTAAATTTATTTCTAACAGAAACTACAACATGTCAGGAAAACCATTTATCAGAATAACAGATATGTGGAAACATGTCAGATTTCAAAAATTGGGCTTGGTCATTAAACGGATAAGGCTGCTTTACACGGTACAATCTATCGTGCGATAAGGTAAGCTGTAATTCATTGTTCCCGGGGTGTCACACGGAGCAGCGTGTGCTGCCTCGGGAATGATGAACAACCGGAGCGACGTGTCAACGAGCAACAATAAGGTGAGTATTTTTGCTCGTTCACCGTCGCTCGTAGCTGTGACACGCTATGATATGTCAAACGATGCCGGATGTGCGTCACGGAATCCGTGACTCCGACGACATATCGCCCGATATATCGTAGCGTGTCACGCCGCCTTTAGAGTTGTTTCTTCCCAGTGTGAGTTCTCTGATGTCTAAGGCTACTTTCACACATCAGTTTTTTGGCATCAGGCACAATCCGGCTTATGCCTGATGCAACGGATCCATCGCAGATTGTGTAAAAACTGATGCGACGGATTCAGCAAAAACGGATTCGTTGTTTTTTGTTTTTTTTCTTTTTCATGCCAAGAGAGAGAGAAAGAGATCCCATCATCACCACACACACCCTAGCACTACCGCCCCCATCATTACCGCACACATCCCGGCACTACCGCTACCATCATCACCGCACACACCCCAGCACTACCGCCCCCATCATCACCGCACACACCGGCACTACCGCCCCCATTATCACTGCACACACGCAGGCACTACCGCCCCCATCATCATCGCACACACCCCGGCACTCCTGCCCCCATCATCACCGCACACACCCCGGCACTACAGCACCCATCATCACGGCACACCCCGGCACTACCGCATCCATCATCACCGCACACACTGGCACTACTGCCCCTATCATCACTGCACACACTGGTGCTATCGCACCTATCATCACTGCACACAACGGCACTACTGCCCCCATCATCACCACACACAGTGGCACTACCACACCAATCATCACTGCACACACCGGCACTACCGCCCCCATCATCACCGCGCACAACGGTACTACCGCACCCATCATCACTGCACCCACCGACACTACCACACCCATTATCACCACACACACCAGCACTACCGCCTTAATCATCACTACACACACGCAAACACTACCGCACCCATCATCACTGCACACACACCAGCACTACCTGAGTGACATCACCACTGACAACGCGACTCACTTCAGTTGCTGCGTGGAGCTTACAGTGGCGGCGGTGTTCTATGGCCGCTCCTGTCAGCTTCCGATATAGCAGAGCTGAAAGCGGCGTGGGACCTCGTGTGGATTATGTCGGACCTGGAGTATTTGGGAGTTAATAAAGTGGTGAAAGAGGGTGTTTTTTGTCTTTTATTTCAAATAAATGATTTTTTTGGTGTTTGTGTTTATTTACTTTCACTATAGATTAATCATGGGGGTGTCTCATAGACGCCTGCCATGATTAACCTAGGACTTAGTGGCAGCTATGGGCTGCCATTAACTCCTTCTTACCCTGATTGTCACTGCACCAGGGCAATTTGGGATGAGCCAAGTAGAGTCCCGAGAGTGTCGCATCTAATGGATGTGGCAATTCCGGGCGGCTGCTGGCTGATATTTTTAGGCAAGGGGCCTCCCCATAACGTGGGGCTCCCCATCCTGAGAATACCAGCCTTCAGCCATGTGGCTTTACTTTGGCTATATCAAAATTGGGGGGACCGCACATCGTTTTTTTAAAATATTTATTTTATTTTACTGCACTATATAGACCACCTCACCAGCGGCCGTGATTGGTTGCAGTGAGACAGCTGTCACTCAGCATGGGGGCATGTCTAACTGCAACCAACCATAGGCGCCGGTGGGCGTGGAAAGCAGGGAATACGAGATGGAATAATGAGCGGCCAGCATTTTCAAAATAGAAAAAGCCGCCAGAGCAGTGTGACAGCTGTGCAGCGCCGCGCCCGTGATCGGTGAGTATAAAGGAAGGAGGAAAAGACGGACCGACAGAGAGAGAGAGAAACCAACTGACGGAGAGAGACCGACTGACAGAGAGAGAGACTGACCGACAGAGAGAGACCGATGGACCGACCGACACATTGACAGAGAGAGAGAGTGATACTATTTACACAACGTCTGGGCATGCCCAGAAACAAAAACCGGATCCATCGTTGGTATCCGGCATATGACGCATGACGACAAATCTGGCGCCCATAAGCTTCCATTATAAAAAAAAACGTACGGCGCTGGACTCGGCGTGATCCGTTTTTTCCTCGGAGACAAAAAAACGTTCCTTTCAACTTTCCATCTGTTCGCTGGACAAGCAAATTTTGTCGGATCCGACGAAAGCCGGATGGAACGCAAGGCTGTCCGGCATAATCCAGTGTTAATAGAAGTCTATGGGGGGAAAAACGCATCCGGCGGCAACAGACGCCAGATGTATTTTTTCATGTTTTTGCCAGAATGTGCCTGATGGCAAAAAACTGATGTGTGAAAGTAGCCTAACAAGATGAGATTTCTTAGGAAATTATTTCTCACATTCTGAACATGGAAAAGGCTTCTCTCCTGTGTGAATTCTCTCATGTCTGACAAGATGAGATTTCTTAGTAAAGCATTTCTCACATTCTGAGCATGAAAATGGCTTCTCTCCTGTGTGAATTCTCTCATGTCTCACAAGTTCAGATTTTGTAATAAAGCATTTCTTACATTCGGAGCCATGAAAATGGCTTCTCTCCTGTATGAATTTTCTCATGGCTAACAAGATCAGATTTTGTAATAAAACATTTTTTACATTCTGAGCATGAAAATGGCCTATCTCCTGTGTGAATGCTCTCATGTCTAACAAGATGAGATTTCTTAGTAAAGCATTTCTCACATTCTGAGCATGAAAATAGCTTCACTCCTGTATGAATTCTCTCATGTTTAACAAGTTCAGATTTTGTAATAAAACATTTCTCACATTCTGAGCATGAAAATGGCTTCTCTCCTGTGTGAATTTTCTCATGGTTAACAAGATTATATTTCGTAATAAAACATTTCTCACATTCTGAGCATGAAAATGGCTTCTCTCCTGTGTGAATTTTCTCATGGCTAACAAGATCAGATTTCGTAATAAAACATTTCTCACATTCTGAGCATGAAAATGGCCTATCTCCTGTGTGAACTCTCTCATGTCTAACAAGATTAGATTTCTTAGTAAAGCATTTCTCACATTCTGAGCATGAAAATGACTTCTCTCCTGTGTGAATTCTCTCATGTTTAACAAGGTCTGATTTGTTAATAAAGCATTTCTCACATTCTGAGCATGAAAATGGCTTGTCCCCTGTGTGAATTTTCTCATGGTTAACAAGATTATATTTCGTATTAAAACATTTCTCACATTCTGAGCATGAAAATGGCCTATCTCCTGTGTGAATTCTCTCATGTCTAACAAGATTAGATTTCTTAGTAAAGCATTTCTCACATTCTGAGCATGAAAATGGTTTCTCTCCTGTGTGAATTCTCTCATGTCTAACAAGTTCAGATTTCGTAATAAAACATTTAGCACATTCTGAGCATGAAAATGGCTTCTCTCCTGTGTGAATTTTCTCATGGTTAACAAGATTATATTTCGTAATAAAACATTTCTCACATTCTGAGCATGAAAATGGCTTCTCTCCTGTGTGAATTTTCTCATGGCTAACAAGATCAGATTTCGTAATAAAACATTTCTCACATTCTGAGCATGAAAATGGCCTATCTCCTGTGTGAACTCTCTCATGTCTAACAAGATTAGATTTCTTAGTAAAGCATTTCTCACATTCTGAGCATGAAAATGACTTCTCTCCTGTGTGAATTCTCTCATGTTTAACAAGTATAGATTTTGTAATAAAACATTTCTCACATTCTGAGCATGAAAATGGCTTCTCTCCTGTGTGAATTTTCTCATGGCTAACAAGATCAGATTTTGTAATAAAACATTTCTCACATTCTGAGCATGAAAATGGCCTATCTCCTGTGTGAATGCTCTCATGTCTAACAAGATGAGATTTCTTAGTAAAGCATTTCTCACATTCTGAGCATGAAAATGGCTTCACTCCTGTATGAGTTCTCTCATGTTTAACAAGTTTAGATTTTGTAATAAAACACTTCTCACATTCTGAGCATGAAAATGGCTTCTCTCCTGTGTGAATTTTCTCATGATTAACAAGATTATATTTCGTAATAAAACGTTTCTCACATTCTGAGCATGAAAATGGCTTCTCTCCTGTGTGAATTTTCTCATGGCTAACAAGATCAGATTTCGTAATGAAACATTTCTCACATTCTGAGCATGAAAATGGCCTATCTCCTGTGTGAACGCTCTGATGTCTAACAAGATGAGATTTCTTAGTAAAGCATTCCTCACATTCTGAGCATGAAAATGACTTCTCTCCTGTGTGAATTCTCTCATGTTTAACAAGTATAGATTTTGTAATAAAACATTTCTCACATTCTGAGCATGAAAATGGCTTCACTCCTGTGTGAATTCTCTCATGTTTAACAAGGTCTGATTTGTTAATAAAGCATTTCTCACATTCTGAGCATGAAAATGGCTTGTCCCCTGTGTGAATTTTCTCATGGTTAACAAGATTATATTTCGTAATAAAACATTTCTCACATTCTGAGCATGAAAATGGCCTATCTCCTGTGTGAATTCTCTCATGTCTAACAAGATTAGATTTCTTAGTAAAGCATTTCTCACATTCTGAGCATGAAAATGGTTTCTCTCCTGTGTGAATTCTCTCATGTCTAACAAGTTCAGATTTCGTAATAAAACATTTAGCACATTCTGAGCATGAAAATGTCTTCACTCCGGTGTGAATTCTCTCATGTGTAACAAGATTTGATTTATCTCTAAAGCATTTCCCACATTCTAAACATGATAATGGCTTCTTCCTTGTGGCAATTCTTTTATTTTTCCCACTTCTTCTGTGACTTTTATGTTTAATAGTTTGTGATGAATTGGGAGATAGCACTTTAAAAGGATCAGGGGATAGATCTTTGGTGTGAAGGGCTGAAATATTGACATGTTGTTCATGTGTTTCTATGCTACAATCATCTGCTTCAACATCAAAAGATATGGGACGCCTTTTGGAGCTTCTGGTGCAGCCATCTGCCAAGAATAAAACCGATTAGATTTTTCAACAAAATAAAACCTATATTTATCTAATAATAAACATTTCAGAAAAGTAAAAATAAAAAATCACATACAAATTGCAAGGTATGTAGCAAAGTTATATGATTATTAACTAGGTAAAGTGTCATTTACATGATTTGATGATTGCAGAAAGAATCAATTGTACTAATGATCATTTACGATCATTGGCCAGTGCAAACATCAAGCAACAAAGAGTAAAGCATTTGTCATTGATTGCATATTTTATATGTTCATAAAAATTATGGCTGTCAGCAATGCATCATCCCCTTGTGTAAATAGAGGTAGTTCTTCAATAATAAAAAAGTCGTGAGAGAACGGAAACAAACCATCATTGCTACATCAAAGTTAAAGATAATAAACCCCAAACAACTTCCAATATCATCAATCAGTGTCTGTTGATGAAATTGTATTTTCCTTACAGTCGCTCACTTTCGGTCTTCAGGGGAAGTAGAAGGCTGTAGTAGTCACCTGTCTCTGAGCTGTGACTGTTACAGCTTCATGCATCACCTCAATGACTGGATGCAAGAGGCTGCAGGGAAGATATAACTTCATTTTCTCCCAATAGACTCTCTCTCCCAATAAATAGCCTAACATCATTTATATACAATTTACATTCAAATTACCAATATATCTGTAGGTAAATGTAGCTGACAGGTTCTCTATAAGAAGTAAAAATGTATGTGTTAAAATGTTATACACACAGCAACATGGTGTATTGTGTCTGGACACCAGTACAAGCCCTGTTTATGAGGAGTATTTGCCTTTTCCCCTGAGGAGTCCTTTAGACAAAATGCATCAGGAGGCACGTGGGGCATATGAAGAGATGAGACGGTGATTAGGATTAGATGCAGACTGTCCTTCTAAGGGCGGGAGTCTGTGGGTCATAGGGCAAGGTAAAACTATGTACAGACCTATATGCCTACCTACGACCCCGCCAGACAAGAAATGCTGTGATGGACAGTAGGAACCCCTGGATGGATGAGATCTTTCCTATTTTGTTCATGATTGGATGTACATGAGGGATATAAATTTTAGCTTAGTGAATTGGACCAATGTCTAACAGCTATTGTTTTTTGTATATCCTCTCAATGGCCCAGACAAGAAAAAATTTTCTCTGAAAATTAATCAAAATTAGTACTTTGTTGGTGGCAACATTTTTCTATGAATATATGGTACGAACTGTCCATGAGTTGTCACTTCTTCACAGGTAGTTGTTTGCACAGTGCACCTGAAAATAGGTTATCTGTGTCTTTTTGTGTTTTTTATATTTTTTGAGTTTGTGTGCATCACATTTTAAAATATTTACTATTAAAAGGTTAAGTTTTTTCCTATCACTCACTTAGTGCTATAGCTTGAAATTGTGTTGTGAGCTTTACAGTAATTGTCCAGTAACACCGCTTTTGGTGTAAATTGATGCTTCTGTTCTCTATAAGAACCAAAATTTGCCTGTGTAATAGATGCTTAGGCCACGTTGAAACGTTCAGAATTTGGTTAGTATTTTACATCACTATGTGAAAGCAAAAATAAGGAGTAGAGATGAGCGAGTCGGTGGATTTAGCCGGACTTTAGATAAAATTTGTTTTGGGACCTGGACTTGACCTGAACCCCATTGTGGTCACTAAGTGGGCAGGTTGGGTCTGTGCCCACATGTAGTCACCCAGAAACAGAACACTTCTGGAGGACGGGGTTTCTCCATTTTGTTTTTTTGGTGCACACTACAGCCTTTCCCGCTGTTGTTACCCCCAGTGTGAGCCGTTCACTGCAAGCGGCTCACATTGAGCTGAGTACTGAGCGTACTCAAGCACAGCGATGCTAGCGGGAGTTATTTGCCTACGTAAAGCACCCTCTGTTTTTTATTAAAAGTCTGTGTTTGGTACGAACCTCAGATTCGCTCATCTCTACTCAGAAGGTGAAGTTTATAACAGAAACACAGCACCACTTCTGCATTTTTTTCCAAGTCCTGCTTTGTCTTACAAATACTGATGTAAAATACTGACCAAGTACTGAACATGTGAACATGGCAAATGGGTCCATTACACAGGCAAATATTGGACTGCAACAAGCATTGATTGGAGCTCTTCTCTATCCCCATAGAGAACAGATGGAATCTTAGTCAAAAGTTCATGTTGTTGGAGGATTCAGGAGAGAGCGAACAACAGCAGGTATATAAATATATCTGCACTAACATTACAATTTAGCCTGGACCTTGCTTGAAAGATAAAGAATAATTGTATATTTATATTGCATACCCCAGTGTGCGCTGTGGAAATTATGTTTATTCTTCAATGACTACCTCAAGTGGACCACTGGCCCCCCATCTTCCATGTGACAGAGTGCAGGACGTGCTCATATTGTTCCTCGCTTGTAGTGAGAAATGCTCAGGAGTCAGTGCTATTGGGTTGTGTCCGTCTCACACTCCCTGATACCTACATACACAGAGCACAGCGGAGGAGCCGTATGTTGTAACAAGAAGCCCAGTGAATGAACAAGATTTTGACTCTTCTCTATTTAGTGGTGACTCCTCACCGGAGCGGTTACCTGTAGGAACATCCTCATTGCATCGTTCACCATCCCGCACATCACTTTCTCCTTTCGCCATTATAACTTCAGAATTTATATTTTTCAGATCTTTACTCATATTTTAAAGCTATAAAAGTAATAATGTAATAGTCAGAGGCAGAAGGAAAACTCACGTGAAATGTTCTAGATGGACGCTTTTACTAAAAGCTCATAGATGCGCACAGATTCCATCATCTCCACCTTCTCTATCACGATTTGGGGTCAATGACACTCTACAGTTCAATCTCACACTCGCCTCTCATTCAGGCTACAGATTGTACACATGTGCCCCCAACCAGTCCACACACCCAAGACGATGTTACATGCCACCACTTACCACGTTAAAGGGGTTGTGCCACCACACACTTTACTGTTAAAAACATCTAAACTGGTATACATGTTCACAAAAAAGGTTTAGAGTAAATAAATGGAATAAATAATAACTTTTTATATGGTTTCTTGTTTCATTGTACTGACCAGGAGAGATTGTCAGAGGGAATACAAGAAAAGCCATGTGACATTGGCTGAGCGGCCGCATCACTGCCTTTACTGTCTCCTTCCCCAAAACTGTGCACAAATAGTCCTTACTACATTTCAGCTTGACAGAAATCCTTTTTATTTCCTCAAAAATGATGTGTGCTCGTGATTTCACCTCCCAAATACTATCTATCTATCTAACTATCAAGGTTGACAAGACTTTGGTCCAGTGGCCATGTCAGTAGTTGGTCAAAATAAGCCCCATGAACTGTGTGTTTTTCAGAAAGTGAAAGGAAAGGAGTGATATGAGATAAGCAGCATGGAGTATCTATATATATAATTGCCTTATTCTGTCTGTCTTGCTCCAAAATTGTGTCACCGTGACAGTGTCATTTCAGTGACAACTGTCGGATTGGCCGCTGGGCTCGGCCTGGCCCCGCCCCCCCACTGATTGGCCGCTCACCTCGGCCTGGCCCTGCCCCCCGCATGTATTAGCCGCTTGCCCCGGCCTTCCGCACGCATCGCCCGCTCCAGCGTACACCGGCTCCCGGTACACATGTGCAGGGAGCCGGCATATGCTGACGCCTCGCCTGCTCAGCCCCGCTCCAGCGTACACCGGCTCCCGGTACACATGTGCAGGGAGCCGGAATATGCTGACGCCTCGCCCGCTCAGCCCCTCTCCAGCGTACACCGGCTCCCGGTACACATGTGCAGGGAGCTGGCATACGCTGACGCCTCTCCCGCTCGCCCCCGCCACACGTTGGCACACTCGGCCCCGCCCCCGGCGGACACGCTGGTAACTATGATACACATCGCGTAACTATAGGAAGCGGTTCCCTTAGTTACCCGATGTGTATCATGGTTACCAGCATACACCGGCTCCCGGTACACATGTGCAGGAAGCCGGCATATGCTGACGCCTCGCCCGCTCAGCCCCGCCCCCGGCACACGTTGCCACGGTCGGACCCGCCCCCGGCGGCCCCAGCATGGGGGATGGAGCACGATGGGGGGTGTGCAGCATGGAGGATGGAGCACGATGGGGGTGTGCAGCATGGAGGATGGAGCATGATGGGGGTGTGCAGCATGGAGGATGGAGCACGATGGGGGGTGCGCAGCATGGGAGATGTAGCACGATGGGGGGTGTGCAGCATGGGGGATGGAGCACGATGGGGGTTGTGCAGCATGGGAGATGGAGCACGATGGGGGGTGCGCAGCGTGGGGGATGGAGCACGATGAGGGGTGCGCAGCATGGGGGATGGAGCACGATGGGGGTGCGCAGCATGGAGGATGGAGCACAATGGGGGGTGTGCAGCATGGAGGATGGAGCACGATGGGGGGTGTGCAGCATGGGGGATGGAGCACGATGGGGGGTGCACAGCATGGGGGATGGAGCACGATGGGGGGTGCGCAGCATGTTGGATGGAGCACGATGGGGGGTGCACAGCATGGGGGATGGAGCACGATGGGGGGTGCGCTGCATGGAGGATGGAGCACGATGGGGGGTGCGCAGCATGGGGGATGGAGCACGATGGGGGGTGCGCAGCATGGGGGATGAAGCACGATGGGGGTGCGCAGCATGGGGGATGGAGCATGATGGGGAGTGCGCAGCATGAGGGATGGAACACGATGGGAGGTGCGAAGCATGGGGGATGGAGCACGATGAGGAGTGCGCAGCATGGGGGAAGGAGCATGATGAGCGGTGTGCAGCATGGAGGATGGAGCACGATGGGGGGTGCGCAGCATGGGGGATGGAGCATGATGGGGGGTGCGCAGCATGGGGGATGGAACACGATGGGAGGTGCGCAGCATGGGGGATGGAGCACAATGAGGGGTGCACACCTCCCCCAAAACACACACACACACCGCCACACCCGCACATCACACCACACACACACTGGGAACCACAAACACCGCCCTACACAGACACCCACACACACACAGACAACGCCGCACACACACAACACCCAACACACAAACACCGCGGCATACACAAATATACGCACATACCGCGCAACACACACACTGCACAAAACATACCACCCCCAAAACACACACACGCACTCCACACCCACACAAACCGCGCAACACACACAGCACCACACACACAGAACGCTGCAGACACACAGCGCTCCACAAACAACGCAACACACAACGCAACACACATACAACACCGCTCTCACACCCCCCCCACCCAGACAACACCCAGAACATTTACATGTACACAAACACTTGGTAACTACACACAACAACATCTATATATATATATATATATATATATATATACTAGAAGGTGGCCCGATTCTACGCATTGGGTATTCTAGAATTTACGTATTGTGTAGTTAATGTATGATTTTTGTTATCTCTCTATATATATATATATATATATATATATATATATAGATGTTGTTGTCTGTAGTTACCAAGTGTTTGTGTAGGGCGCTGTACATGTTCTGGGTGTTGTCTGGGTGTGGCGGGGGGTGAGAGCGGTGTTGTATGTGTGTTGCGTTGTTTGTGGAGCGCTGTGTGTCTGTAGCGTTGTGTGTGTGTGTGTTGCGCGGTTTGTGTGGGTGTGGTGTGTTTTGGGGGGAGGTATGTTTTGTGCAATGTGTGTGTGTTGCGTGGTATGTGCGTATATTTATGTATGCCGTGGTGTTTGTGTGTTGGGTGTTGTGTGTGTGCAGCGTTGTCTGTGTGTGTGGGTGTCTGTGTAGGACGGTGTTTGTGGTTCCCAGTGTGTGTGTGGTGTGTTGTGTGTGTGTGTGTTGGGGGGAGGTGTGCACCTCCCATCGTGCTCCATCCCCCAGGCTGCGCACCCCCCATCGTGCTCCATCCGCCATGCTGCGCACTCCCAAACGTGGTCCATCCGCCATGCTGCGCACTCCCAAACGTGCTCCATCCACCATGCTGCGCACTCCCAAACGTGGTCCATCTGCCATGCTGCGCACTCCCAAACGTGCTCCATCCGCCATGCTGCGCACTCCCAAACGTGCTCCATCAGCCATGCTGCGCACTCCCAAATGTGCTCCATCCGCCATGCTGCGCACTCCCAAACATGCTCCATCCCCTATGCTGCGCACTCCCCATCGTGCTCCATCCCCCATGCTGCGCACCCCCCATCGTGCTCCATCCCCCATGCTGCACCAGCATCAGCCTCTCTGCCCCCAGCATCAGCCTTTCTCCTCCCAGCATCAGCCTCTCTCCTCCCAGCATCAGCCTCTCTGTCCCCAGCATCAGCCTCTCTGTCCCCAGCATCAGCCTCTCTCCTCCCAGCCTCAGCCTCCCCCAGCATCAGCCTCTCTTCTCTCAGCCTCCCCCCTCCCAGCCTCCCTCCTCCCAGCCTCCCCCAGCATCAGCCTCCCCCTCCCAGCCTCCCCCAGCATCAGCCTCCCCCAGCATCAGCCCCTTGCCTCCCAGCCTCCCCCAGCATCAGCCTCTCTCCTCCCAGCCTCCCCCAGCATCAGCCTCTATCCTCCCAGCCTCCTCCAGCATCAGCCTCTCTCCTCCCAGCCTCCCCCAGCATCAGCCTCCCCCTCCCAGCCTTCCCCAGGATCAGCCTCTCTACTCCCAGCCTCCCTCCTCCCAGCCTCCCCCAGCATCAGCCTCTCTCCTCCCAGCCTCCCCCAGCATCAGCCTACACCCTCCCAGCCTCCCCCAGCATCAACGTACCCCAGCATCAGCCTACCCCAGCATCAGCCTACACCCTCCCAGCCTCCCCCAGCATCAGCCTACCCCAGCATCAGCCTACCCCAGCATCAGCCTCTCTCCTCCCAGCCTCCCCCAGCATCAGCCTCCCCCTCCCAGCCTTCCCCAGGATCAGCCTCTCTCCTCCCAGCCTCCCCCAGCACGCCGTGCTCCTCTGCCGACACTCACAGATCCGATCGCATACACTCACACACACACTCACACATCAGAACACACTCACACACATCCGATCGCATACACTCACACACACACACTCACATATCAGAACACACTCACACACATCTGATCGCATACACTCACACACACACTGACGATATCGCACATACGCGCTCACACTCACAACATCCGGAGATACCACATGCTTCTGGCCATGTGATCCTCCGGCAGGTCCCGGAAGGTCACTCCACAGTATCGCCGCCGAGAAGCAAGCGATATCCCAGGATGTTGTGAGTGTGTGGATGCGATGTGATGTGTGTGTGAGAGTGAGTGTGATCTGATGTGTGTGTGTGTTGTTATGTGTGTTTTTATGTGTGTGCGTTTGTATGTTCCGCCGCTGCAGGACCTTGATGCTCTGGTAACTATGCTACCATGGTTACCAGCGTATCCCGTCCCCCGCTCGCACGGGAGCCCACACCAGCATACAGCGGCAACCCCAGCAATGCGAGGGTATGTGTCGGCTGGGTTGGCGGCGTACGCTGATGTGGGCTCCCGGGGGTACAGTACTCACCTGGGAGTCGTGGCTCCGTGTCGGTTCGGGGAATGCGTGCGGTGGGCGGGGCCAGAGCGAGCGTGCATTGCGTGAGGGGGCGGGGCGTGGCCGAGTTGCCAATGCGTGCAAGGTGCCGGGGCAAGAGGCCAATCCGTGTGGGGGCGGAGCCTTGGCGAGCGGCCGGCCAATCCGTGTGGGGGCGGAGCCTGGGCGAGCGGCCAATCCGTGCGGGGGGGCGGGGCCATGGCGAGCCCAGCGGCCAATCAGCTTTGTGTCACCGTAAGGACACATTTTTGGAGCAATCAGCCAACCTGGCCGGGATCGCTACAAAGTCTCTGGTGAGTCGCTGGTGAGCTGTCAAACAGGCAAACCTGGCCAACGACGCAACAGCAATCCGGACCTGCAGAACGACCTAGCTAGTCATTGGGGACGTTGTAAAGCAGCTTTTTGAAAGGGAAGTCGCTAACAAAGTCGCTGTAAAGTCCCCTTTACACACTGAAACTTTCTAGCAATCATGCTGCACAGCGGGAAACAAAGGACCAAAGAATGGTCCTGAACGATTTGTAGCGATCAGCAACTTCACAGCAGGCGCCAGGTCGCTGATGTGTTTCACACACTGCAATGTCGCTGGGGAGGTCGCTATTACGTCACAAAACCCGTGACGTTACAGCGATGTCATTTCCGATGTTGCAGTGTGTAAAGCCACCTTAAGACCTCACAGCTCACAGTGCATATCAGACCAAATGAGAATCATGAGGTCAAAGGAACTGCCCAAGGAGATCAAAGACAGAATTGTGGCAAGGCACAGATCTGGCCAAGGTTAAAAAAGAACATCTGCAGTACTAAAGGTTCCTAAGAGCACAGTGGCCTCCATAATCCTTAAATGGAAGAAGTTTGGGACCACCAGAACTCTTCCTAGACCTGGCTGTCCAGCCAAACTGAGCAATCGTGGAAGAAGAGATTTGGTGAGAGAGGTAAAGAAGAACCCCAAGATCACTGTGACTGAGCTCCAGAGATGCATTAGGGAGATGGGAGAAAGTTCCACAAAGTCACTGCAGCCCTCCACCAGTTGGGCCTTTATGGTAGAAAGGCCTGGCGGAAGCCTCTGCTCAGAGCAAGACGTATGAAAGTCTGCATAGAGATTGTAAAAAAACACAAGAATGACACCAGGACTATGAGAAATAAGATTCTCTGGTCTGATGAGACAAAGATAGAACTTTTTGGTGATAATTCTAAGCTGTATGTGTGGAGAAAACCAGCCACTGCTCATCACCTGCCTAATACAATCCCGACAGTGAAGCATGGTGATGGCAACATCATGCTATGGGGGTGTTTTTCAACTGCCGAGACAGGATGACGGGTTACAATTGAAGGAAAGATGAATGCGGCCAAGTACAGAGATATCCTGGAAGAAAACTTCTTCCAGAGTGCTCTTGACCTCAGACTTGGCCGAACGTTCACCTTCCAACAAGACAATGACCCTAAGCACACAGCCAAAATAACAAAGGAGTGGCTTCAGAACAACTCTGTGACCATTCTTGACTGGCCCAGCCAGAGCCCTGACCTAAACCCAATTGAGCATCTCTGGAGAGACCTGAAAATGGCTGTCCACCAATGTTCATCATCTAACATGACGGAATTGGAGGGAATCTGCAAGGAAGAATGGCAGAGGATCCCCAAATCCAGGAGTGGAAAAACTTGTTGCATCATTCCCAAGAAGACTCATGGCCGTTCTAGCTGAAAAGCGGGCATTTACTCAATACGGAGCAAAGGGTCTGAATATTTATGACCATGTGATATTTCAGTTTTTCTTGTTTAATAAATTTGCAAAAATTTCTATATATTTTTTTTTCTGTCAAGATGGGGGATGGGGTGCAGAGTGTACATTATTGAGAAAAAAAAGAACTTTTTTGAATTTACAAAATGGCTGCAATGAAACAAAGTGAAAAATTTAAAGGGGTCGGAATACTTATCATACCCACTATATATAAACTGATATATAAGTTTGAGACCAATTTTTTTTCGTACAAGATATATACCGTATTTTTTCGGACTATAAGACGCACTTTTTTCCCCCCAAATGTTCGGGGAAAGTCAGGGGTGCGTCTTATAGTCTGAATGTAGGGCATGGCTGCGGGGAATGAGGGTGCTGCGGTGGAGCGGGTCATCGGTGGCATGAGCAGGCTGTAGCAGCGCCTACCGTGACCCCGTTGTCCCACTCATTTCATATGCATGCATCCTCCCGCCCATCATCTCTCAGCGCTAGAGCCGGCACTGATGATGGGCAGGGGAAGCGTGCATGATTAGAAGCCAGCCCGCGTGATCACCCCTGGCAACTACAGCCTGGTGTAATCACGTGTGGCTATATTCACTGTCCACCGCATATCATCATCAGCGCAGGGGGCAGTAAATAAGTACGGTATACTCACCGCTCCCTGCAGAATCGCGATGACCTCCTGTCTGCCGGCCTGCTGATCTGTGTAGAGAGCGGTGAGCACAGCGATGACGTCATCCCTGTGCGCACCGCTCTTCACACACATCAGTGGGCAGGCAGACAGGAGATCATCCCTATGCTGCAGGGAACGGTGACCGACTCCACACAGGTCAGCGGTGCTGCTGCTGGCACTGACAGAAAGATGAGCGATGCTGTTGGAGTGAAGAACAGTGAGTATAAACGTTTATTTTTTTGCATGCCACAGGTTGCAGGCTGTATACCAGGATGGGGGTGTATAGCAGGATGGGGGTATATAGCAGGATGAGGGTATATAGCAGGATAAAGGTATATAGCAGGATGGAGGTAGTTATCAGGATGGGGGTATATAGACGGATGGGTGTATATATCAGGATGGGGGTATATATCAGGATGGGGGTATATAGCAGGATGGGGGTATTTGTCAGGATGCGGGTATATAGCAGGATGGGGGTATATAGCAGGATGGGGGTATATAGCAGGATGGGGTATTTATCAGGATGGGGGTATAAAGCAGAATGGGGGTATATAGCAGGATGGCGGTATATAGCAGGATGGGGGTATTTATCAGGATGGGGGTATATAGAAGGATGGGGGTATATGGCAGGATGGGGGTACATATCAGGATGGGGATATATAGCAGGATGGGGGTATATAGCAGGATGGGGTATTTGTCAGGATGGGAATATTTATCAGGATGGGGGTATATAGCAGGATGGGGGTATATAGCAGGATGGGGGTATATAGCAGGATGGGGGTATTTATCAGGTTGGGGGTATACAGCAAGATGGGGGGATATAGCAGGATGCTGCTATATAGCAGGATGGGGGTATTTATCAGGATGGGGGTATACAGCAGGATGGGGGTATACAGCAGGATGGGGGTATATAGCAAGATAGGGGTATATAGCAGGATGGGGGTATTTATCAGGATGGGGCTATACCAGTATGAGGGACATATATACAAGGATGGGGATCATATATAATTCAGGAGGATCATTACCAGGTTGGGGTACCTTAGTTAGAGAATTTGAGGACATTACCCCCATACCAGTGTGAGAAGCAGATCCTCGCCCCATAACAGTGTGTCATGACCACATTTTTTGCTTAAAATTTTATTTTCCTATTTTCCTCCTCTAAATTCAGGGTGCGTCTTTATGGTCCAGTGCGTTTTATAGTCCGAAAAATATGGTAGTTATTAACATTTTCAAACTTGCCAACTTTACTGCAAAGTTATTGAAGCTCCTAAGTAAAGGAGAAACTTACTTTGCCAAACATGACAAATGCGTTCCTAAGGCCTCATTCACACATCTGTGTTTAAAGGGAACCTATCACCAAGATATTCCTTTATAACATGCGGCCAGCACCAGTGAGCCCTTATATATAGCATTCTAGAATACTGTATATAAGAGCCCAGGCTGCTCTGTGTAACATAAAAAAAGACATTTATTATACTCACCTAGGGGGCGGTCGGGTCCAATGGGCGTCGCTGGTCTTGGGTCCGGTGCCTCCTCTATCTTGTGCAGTTGCCGTCCTCCTGCCCAGCTCCATCTGGATGACGCGTCCTACATCATTCACACACAGGCCTGAATGGCACTCCTGTGCAAGCGCACTTTGATCTGCCATGCTGAGGGAAGATTAAAGTATTGTAGCGAGCATGCAGAGGCGCCTGCGCACTTACAGTACTTTGCTCTTCCCTCAGTATGGCAGATAAAATTACACATGTGCAGGAGCGTCATCGAGGTCTATGTGTGGATGATGTAGGATGCGTCATCCACATGGAGCTGGAAAGGAGGATGGCGATGGATGGAAGAGAGGAGGCGCCGGACCCGAGAACAGCGATGCCCACTGGATTCGACCGCCCCCAGATGAGTATAATAAAAGATGTTTTATACGTTATACAGAGCGGCCTGGGCTCTTATATACAGTATTCTAGATTGCTGTATATAAGAGCTCACTGGTGGTGGCCACATGTTATAGGGGACAAACCTGGTCACAGGTTCCCTTTAAACATGTATGTGAAAAATGGTACCAGTGTCATCAGTGTTTGGTCCCTGTGTCATCAGTGTTTGGTCCCCGTATCATCAGTGTTTGGTCCCTGTGTCATCCATGTGTCCGTTTTCCCATCAGTCACCAGTGTTTTTCACTGATGGATAAAGAAATAAATTACAAAGCTTCTTCTATACTTCACAATGTTAATCACGGAGAGCACACGAACCGTACACTGATGCCATCCGTGTGCCGTACGTGTTTACACAGACCAACAGACTTGTATTAGCCATTGTCATCCATTCTGCTGGAACAATATGGACATGTGATTAGCACCATAAGTAATAATGGATAAGTGTTTTAGCCATGAAAAAAACAGATACAACCTTTATGTGCCACAGGGTGAATATCATGGTTGTGATATTGTTGCCGAAAGCTGTGCAACAACCCAGTCAGATGAGTGGATTTTCAGTTGTACAAATACTGAGGTAAAAAATCTCCCCAAAAACTCAACGTGTGCACGTGGCTTAAGACTGACTGATAATTCAGTAATTCAGTTTGAATAATTATTGACGATAATTGGTCTGTCCAAACGGACTAGCAAGCACCCACTTGTACTTTATGCTGCAATTCCATCAGTATTATAGTATATAGCCAAAATCATAGTCTCTGACTGGGCTTTACCATTGTCAGGGGAGAGTCACGAGGCCCCCGTACACATTAGCCTGTCAGATAATCCCGCCAATACCAGTGTGGTTGACCTTAGTCTAGTGTGTATGGGCAGTGGCGTAACTAGAGTATGGGTCCCAGTGGAAGATTTGGACCTGGTTTTATGCATGTTGGTTAGATGTATGGGCGGCCATTTTAGCGGCCAAAAACGCACAAAAATGCAGCGTCAAAAAAACGCAGCGATGGGTCCCAGTGGAAGATTTGGACCTGGTTTTATGCATGTTGGTTAGATGTATGGGCGGCCATTTTAGCGGCCAAAAACGCACAAAAATGCAGCGTCAAAAAAACGCAGCGTGTGCACATAGCCTTAGTGTAACTGGGTGAGATCCGGCTGCCTGAGGAGGGATACATAGCAGAGGCGGCCACTTCACAGGGAGAGAAGCAACTGCGTATTCTCTGTGCGTAGAAGAGCGCTAGCATGACGGTCAGAGTGGTACTAACACTAGGGGGCGCCATATTAAACCTCATTAGTACGTATCTTTTAAATGGGGCATCATTTCTAATACATTTAAATTACAAAAATATTTATATAAAAGATGTCTGCAGCAGTAACACTATATTGTATTGTGGCACAACCCCTTTAAGTTCCATTACCGCACACACAATGCACTCACTGCCCGCAGGCCATACACAAGGCACATGTACAATGTACTCTATAAGCTTCCTTTGGCAACAATATTAAAGTTTTAGGCTTCAATAAATAAAACGTACAGTGCTGAACCCCTGTCACAAATACCATTATCACAAACAATATCAATATCTAATGACAAGGATACTGAACAATAATATTACAAAATATTGTCAGTGACAACACCAATATCAAATGATAAAAATATCCCACAACAGCAATATCCCTATGTAGATTCTATGGAAAAGCTCAGCGACAAATGTATACAAATAGATTATATTATATCCCGAATCTAAGGTGCAGAACAAAACTGATAAAACAAATCACAAAATAATGACCAATAACAAAATAATCACCAATCACAATACTCTAAACCCAGTATTTAGCAATCATGGAGAACCATTGATATAGTTACCGGCCAGAACTAAGTTCCTTCTGTCCTTTCCAGGGATTCCTCTGCTATGGTCTCCTCTCTGGATATGTCTTCTCCTCTCCTTCCTTTCCTCTCTCCTCCTCCTGTGTCAGGTTTGGGATTTTATACCCCATCTGTGACATCAGCTGTACATCTCCCCCACCAACCTGGAGACACCATGTCTCACCTTGTGAACAAAGAACTGTATTCATCAATCTGTTCTTTCCCAACAATCTGCTGTTAAAGGATAACGAAATGCTGATTATTATTTGTTCACACTGTATGTCATGTTGGCCTAATGGTATCACCACCTAATGACTGGAATACAATGGGAATTTCTTGTGGACTCAGGAGCCTTTGTACTTTAAGTGAACCTGTCACCAGTTTTTTCACTATTAAAACAAAACACATTCTAAGTGATACAGAATACACCTTCAGATACACATTATACACCTTCTGCAGCTCCTAGCCTGCATTCTATGAAGGTGCACCTTGTTGCTGACCCCCCTTGCAGACTCCAAAAAGAACTTCATAAAATCTCACCATTTCCTATGCAAATGACTTGTGTTGGCCAGATGGGCGGGCTCTATTTCGATTCCTGTCCCCCCTCCTGCCGCTGTTCGCCGTCCTCCTGTCATGAGTGACATGGATGACGCCGCCGTCATCATCCACGCTGCTGGCGAAGTCTCGCGCAGGCGCAGTTCGCTGTGCCCTTATTGCGAGATGAGCATAAAGACAGTTTCCCGCACGCCGGTGATGTATTTGCGCAGGCGCGAGATTATGGGCGGGTACGAGGATGAGGTCATGCACATTGCCGACCATAATCTCGCGCCTGCGCAAATACATCACCGGCTGGTCTGAATAAATCCTTGAGCTTTGCTCCATTTCTGTAGGTTTTTTTTCTCCCCCCCCCACTTTTTTTTAACCTCCCCATCTCTCTTTTTTTCATGTGTACATGTGTATTCATTATTTAACACATGCACATTATTTTATTCTAAATTTTAAGATAAAATTTCTAAAAAAAAAAATGCGTTTGTATAGTACAATTTTTAAAATTAATTATTTTTTTCTTTTCAGTTTATTTTCCTCTGTTTTTGGACCTTTTTTCCAGCCGTTTGTCACCTACCTGGACATTTCGTGCAGCCTATACTGACAAGGATGAAGTTCTTCTATTTTAGGAACTGTTGACATTGGATCATGACTGCCTATTCCATATATTATGCACAAATATTTATCATTTACGTATGTATGGTCCAATCTGTTATTATGCATCCTAGTCAAAACAATCTTCATTGGTTGCTTATTATTCATTCAGGTTTTTTAAGTTCCAGAAAGTGATGTGTGCGCATGCGTGGCCGGCGGCACACTTCCCGGCGGGCCCGGTGGCATCTCTGCGGCAGTGGGATGCATGTTTGAGGACTGATGGTGACGCGTCATTACGCCCCCTCTCGTGCACTCCTTTGTCTGACGCTGTGTGCGTTCGCTATGGGGTGTGCGCTGGCCGAGCATGCGCCATTTAAGTCATCGCTGACTGGTTTACTTTCACCATGTGACTCGTCACATGGTGTTGCATAAAAGGTCCTCAAACAAGGAACTTCTTACTTCCTCCCTGGTCTGATGAAGCGTGATACTCAAAATACGTGAAATACGTGTTACCACTCACATGTAGGGGGGACCCTGCACCCCTTGTCTTGCACTTCTGGCACTTTATTCTGCTATAACCTTTTGAACAAAGGGTGTTACTTGGTATGTAATTTCCTTTAGTGACTATGTCTGATTGTTTACAATTGTTACTGACTGCTATGTTAGGCTAGGTTCACATTTCCGTTGTTTTAAATCCGTCAGGTCTGTCAGCGACGGATTAGTCATTGTTTAGATGTCAATTGACGCAACGGATGTGTTTTTTCACAGGATTCCTTTCACAATAATTCTGTGAAAAAACTGATCCGTCGCGTCCGTTACATCCGCTGTTTGTCCATTTTTTGACGGATCAGTCATGATCTATTTGTGTTTGGGACAGCCCAGTGGGTGTGCCAGACATGCTGGGCATGCTCAGTAGAGTATGACGGAATCCAGCGCTGGATTCCTTCGTAAGACGGATTACGACGGAAACCAGCACCATAGACAAACATTACAAGCTTGACGGCTTGCGACGGATTCCTGCGCGGTGCGTTAATTTTGACGGCCCGAAAAACGTTACATTTTGCGTTGTTTCCACCAGGTGGTTAGTATAAAAATGACTGACCGCGGCGCAGCGGATGCAACTCAAAGTAATCAGTCGCAATCTGCTTCTAATACAAGTCTATGGGACACAACGGAATCCGCTAAACGGATTCCATTGTTTACCAAAGCCGCGGATTGTGACTGATACAATTTAACGGAAATGTGAACCTAGCCTTATTGATATGTCACTATTTATGGATTTTTTACTACTTGTTGTTCATATGATGCTGTGCCATTATTGTGTCGCCTTTGTGATACCTTTTGTAATCAAGCACTACGTGATTTGAACCTTTCTACCTTCTTTTTTTCACCTTAATAAATCTCCAAAGTGTTTGCAATATATCCCATTTTTTCCTCTGGTTTTTCATTCATCTTGGTGGTTTGCAAACCTTCCATGGTTCACCATATAGGTTTCCCTGTGGTTTTCTACATGCGTATTATTATGTTACATGCATCTTTACATTCATAATGTTTACTGTCATGGACATTTTCCTGTATTTAATTGTTTCTTATGTGTTTTGCACAGTTTCTCCACGAGAGGTGATGGACTTCCGTTCACGAGATGGGGCATGGCGCTCTCAATTAGACGACGTGTTCAGGCATGACAAAGGCATGGATTCAAGGTCCGAGTATGGGGACCTGCAGATTGAGGTAGCAAGGTATAAGGGACTCATTCATAGACGTTTAAAAATTTGGTGGAACCGGGCTTTCTTGTAACGTTACCTATTACAGGGACTTATACCAAGAGGACTTAGGGGTACTTTGCATGTTGCAACATCGCTAGCAAATGCTAGCGATGCCGAGCGCGATAGCCCCTGCCCCCGTCGCACATGCGATATGTTGTGCGAGCTGCTGTAGCTAACATTATCGCTACGGCAGCTTCACACGCACATACCTGGTCGGCGACATCGCTGTGACTGCCGAAGAATCCTTCCTTCAAGGAGGCGGTGCGTTCGGCGTCACAGCGATGTCACCGCGATGTCACTAAGCGGCCGGCCAATAGAAGCGGAGGGGCGGAGATGAGCGGGATGTAAACATCCCGCCCACCTTCTCCCTTCCGCATTGCCAGTGGATGGCGGGCGCAGGTAAGGAGATGATTGTCGGTCTTGCGGCTTCACACACAGCGATATGTGGAGCTGCAGGAACTACAAACAACATTGTACCTGCGGACGCACCGACATTATGAAAATGAACGACGTGACACAGATCAGCGATTTTTGACTGTTCACGCTCGTTCATCTTCTCTCCTAGGCTTTAAACGTTGTGACGTCGTTACCGGCGCCGGATGTGCGTCACTTTCGATTTCACCCCGACGATATCGCAGTAGCGATGTCGCAACATGCAAAGTACCCCTTAGAGTCCAGGTATTCCCCTCATTTGACATTGAAGACAATACTTTCCAGGATAAGTGGGAGGAATTTGCCAACACGTGCTGAAGAGGATTTATGCAACTGTTGTGTGACTTCAACAGCACACAACTTGTGACTATTGAAACTGAGATGGACGATCTACAAAATAGGATAATAGGGGGACTCAGTAAGGAGGCTTTTGAAATTGTGAAGTCAGGGATTGAGACCGACATATCTAAGCGGGAAAAGGACATTAAAGACAGTAAAACAAAAAAAATTCCATAGGGATGAATTGGATCTGTCATCCATTAGAGTATACAAGTGGAGAATGTCTTTTGATAGATCCCGACCCTTTTCGACGTTTTAATAATCAGTCACGTTCCAGATCTACCTCTATACGATCCTACACTTCGGGTGAAGAATCCAATAATGATATTCACGACTAGAGTTGAGCGCGGTTCGTGGTTCGTGGTTCTCCAGTTCGCGGCTCGAGTGATTTTGGGGCATGTTCTAGATCGAACTAGAACTCGAGCTTTTTGCAAAAGCTCGATAGTTCTAGATACGTTCGAGAACGGTTCTAGCAGCAAAAAGCAGGGCTTTTTACAGCTACAGTGTGCAGGAGCCATCGCTGGCAGCCTGCCACAAGCTGGTAACCAAGATAAACATCGGGTATCCAAGCAAAGCGCTTTGGTTAGTAACCCGATGTTTATCTTAGTTACGTGCAGGAAGCCCACACTTTCCCGCTCAGCTCGCTCCGCCCCCTCCTGCCCGCGGCATGTACACATACATACACAAACACACACACACACACACATCCCCCCCCCCCATCCCCCCCATCCCCCCCCCGCCCGCCCGCTCGCTCGCTCGCTCGCTCGGCTTACCTGCGGTGATGAAGTCCCGCCATCCCGACCTCAGCGCTGTCACTGTCCTCCATGGCCGCCGCTTGTCACATCACCTATCGCTTCCGACCCGAGACTGACTAGCGGTGACGTCACGGACCTCTCGCGATACTTGCTGTGAAGGCGCCGGTCATTGACCTCAGTGACAGGTGCTGTCAGTGTGCTGGAGATCAGCGCAGGTAATGTACCTCGCTGACAGCAGCACTTGTCACCCCCCTGCAGTGACCTGGGCTGACCCATTGATGTTAGCTCAGGTCACTGCACTGCTCTCCCAGTCAATGGGGAACATCCTGCTCTTCATTGACTGGGACAGTGTGGATCGTCATGGCAACCCCTTGGATTACACCAGACCTGGATTTGTTTTTCAATCTAATAAATTGGTTAAAGAGGGAATGTTTTGGGGAGTGTTTTTTCAAATAAAAATGTGTTTGTCGTCTATTTTTTTTTATTACTGACTGGGTTGGTGATGTCGGGTATCTGATAGACGCCTGACCTCACCAACCCCAGGGCTTGATGCCAGATGACATTACACATCTGGTATTAACCCCAAATATTACCCCGTTTGCCACCGCACCAGGGCGCGGGATGAGCTGGGGCGAAGCACCAGGATTGGCGCATCTAATGGATGCGCCACTTCTGGGGCGGCTGCGGCCTGCTATTTTTAGGCTGGGGAGATTCCAATAACCATGGACCTCCCTAGTCTGAGAATATCAGGCCCCAGCTGTCTGCTTTACCTTGGCTGGTGATCCAATTTTGGGGGACCCCTACGTGTTTTTTTTTTTAATTATTTATTTAATTTAAAATAACAGCGTGGGGTGCCCTCAGTTTTGGATTACCAGCCAAGGTGAGGTTGCCAGCTGTGGTCTGCAGGCTGCAGCCGTCTGCTTTACCCTAGCTGGCTACAAAACTAGGGGGAACCCTATGTCATTTTTTTTTCATTTTTTTGGCTAAATACAAAGCTAAGCACCCCTTAGTGCCACATGAAAGGTACCAAAGGGTGTTCCACTTTTTCTCCATTTTTTTCTCCACTTTCTCTCCACTTTTTCTCCACTTTTTCTCCATTTTTTTCTCCACTTTTTCTCCACTTTTTCTCCACTTTTTCTCCACTTTTTCTCCACTTTTTCTCCACTTTTTCTCCACTTTTTCTCCTCTTAATCTCCACTTTTTCTCCTCTTATGCTCCACTTTTTCTCCACTTTTTCTCCACTTTTTCTCCACTTTTTTCTCCACTTTTTCTCCTCTTATGCTCCACTTTTTCTCCACTTTTTCTCCACTTTTTCTCCTCTTATGCTCCACTTTTTCTCCACTTTTTCTCCACGTTCTCTCCACTTTTTTCTCCACTTTTTCTCCTCTTATGCTCCACTTTTTCTCCACTTTTTCTCCACTTTTTCTCCTCTTATGCTCCACTTTTTCTCCACTTTTTCTCCACGTTCTCTCCACTTTTTTCTCCACTTTTTCTCCTCTTATGCTCCACTTTTTCTCCACTTTTTCTCCACTTTTTCTCCACTTTTTCTCCACTTATGCTCCACTTTTTCTCCACTTTTTCTCCACTTTTTCTCCACTTTTTTCTCCACTTTTTCTCCTCTTATGCTCCACTTTTTCTCCACTTTTTCTCCACTTTTTCTCCTCTTATGCTCCACTTTTTCTCCACTTTTTCTCCACTTTTTCTCCACGTTTTCTCCACTTTTTTCTCCACTTTTTCTCCTCTTATGCTCCACTTTTTCTCCACTTTTTCTCCACTTTTTTCTCCACTTTTTCTCCTCTTATGCTCCACTTTTTCTCCACTTTTTCTCCACTTTTTCTCCACTTTTTCTCCACTTATGCTCCACTTTTTCTCCACTTTTTCTCCACTTTTTCTCCACTTTTTTCTCCACTTTTTCTCCTCTTATGCTCCACTTTTTCTCCACTTTTTCTCCACTTTTTCTCCTCTTATGCTCCACTTTTTCTCCACTTTTTCTCCACTTTTTCTCCACGTTTTCTCCACTTTTTTCTCCACTTTTTCTCCTCTTATGCTCCACTTTTTCTCCACTTTTTCTCCACTTTTTCTCCACTTTTTCTCCTCTTATGCTCCACTTTTTCTCCACTTTTTCTCCACTTTTTCTCCACGTTTTCTCCACTTTTTTCTCCACTTTTTCTCCTCTTATGCTCCACTTTTTCTCCACTTTTTCTCCACTTTTTCTCCACTTTTTCTCCACTTTTTCTCCTCTTATGCTCCACTTTTTCTCCACTTTTTCTCCACTTTTTCTCCACTTTTTTCTCCACTTTTTCTCCTCTTATGCTCCACTTTTTCTCCACTTTTTCTCCACTTTTTCTCCACTTTTTCTCCTCTTATGCTCCACTTTTTCTCCACTTTTTCTCCACTTTTTCTCCACGTTTTCTCCACTTTTTTCTCCACTTTTTCTCCTCTTATGCTCCACTTTTTCTCCACTTTTTCTCCACTTTTTCTCCACTTTTTTCTCCACTTTTTCTCCTCTTATGCTCCACTTTTTCTCCACTTTTTCTCCACTTTTTCTCCACTTTTTCTCCACTTATGCTCCACTTTTTCTCCACTTTTTCTCCACTTTTTCTCCACTTTTTTCTCCACTTTTTCTCCTCTTATGCTCCACTTTTTCTCCACTTTTTCTCCACTTTTTCTCCTCTTATGCTCCACTTTTTCTCCACTTTTTCTCCACTTTTTCTCCACGTTTTCTCCACTTTTTTCTCCACTTTTTCTCCTCTTATGCTCCACTTTTTCTCCACTTTTTCTCCACTTTTTCTCCACTTTTTCTCCTCTTATGCTCCACTTTTTCTCCACTTTTTCTCCACTTTTTCTCCACGTTTTCTCCACTTTTTTCTCCACTTTTTCTCCTCTTATGCTCCACTTTTTCTCCACTTTTTCTCCACTTTTTCTCCACTTTTTCTCCTCTTATGCTCCACTTTTTCTCCACTTTTTCTCCACTTTTTCTCCACATTTTCTCCACTTTTTTCTCCACTTTTTCTCCTCTTATGCTCCACTTTTTCTCCACTTTTTCTCCACTTTTTCTCCACTTTTTCTCCACTTTTTCTCCTCTTATGCTCCACTTTTTCTCCACTTTTTCTCCACTTTTTCTCCACTTTTTTCTCCACTTTTTCTCCTCTTATGCTCCACTTTTTCTCCACTTTTTCTCCACTTTTTCTCCACTTTTTCTCCTCTTATGCTCCACTTTTTCTCCACTTTTTCTCCACTTTTTCTCCACGTTTTCTCCACTTTTTTCTCCACTTTTTCTCCTCTTATGCTCCACTTTTTCTCCACTTTTTCTCCACTTTTTCTCCACTTTTTTCTCCACTTTTTCTCCTCTTATGCTCCACTTTTTCTCCACTTTTTCTCCACTTTTTCTCCACTTTTTCTCCACTTATGCTCCACTTTTTCTCCACTTTTTCTCCACTTTTTCTCCACTTTTTTCTCCACTTTTTCTCCTCTTATGCTCCACTTTTTCTCCACTTTTTCTCCACTTTTTCTCCTCTTATGCTCCACTTTTTCTCCACTTTTTCTCCACGTTTTCTCCACTTTTTTCTCCACTTTTTCTCCTCTTATGCTCCACTTTTTCTCCACTTTTTCTCCACTTTTTTCTCCACTTTTTCTCCTCTTATGCTCCACTTTTTCTCCACTTTTTCTCCACTTTTTCTCCACTTTTTCTCCACTTTTTCTCCTCTTATGCTCCACTTTTTCTCCACTTTTTCTCCACTTTTTCTCCACTTTTTTCTCCACTTTTTCTCCTCTTATGCTCCACTTTTTCTCCACTTTTTCTCCACTTTTTCTCCACTTTTTCTCCTCTTATGCTCCACTTTTTCTCCACTTTTTCTCCACTTTTTCTCCACGTTTTCTCCACTTTTTTCTCCACTTTTTCTCCTCTTATGCTCCACTTTTTCTCCACTTTTTCTCCACTTTTTCTCCACTTTTTCTCCACTTTTTCTCCTCTTATGCTCCACTTTTTCTCCACTTTTTCTCCACTTTTTCTCCACTTTTTTCTCCACTTTTTCTCCTCTTATGCTCCACTTTTTCTCCACTTTTTCTCCACTTTTTCTCCTCTTATGCTCCACTTTTTCTTCACTTTTTTCTCCACTTTTTCTCCTCTTATGCTCCACTTTTTCTCCACTTTTTCTCCTCTTATGTTCCACTTATTCTCCACTTTTTCTCCACTTTTTCTCTACTTTTTCTATGGTCGGTCTACCCATTAGCTCTGCCATGCATAGTGTAGCTCTACACCTACTGCACATGTTACTTTATGATTGACATCTCTTTCGTACCAGAGCTGTCTAAGCCTACTCTGACCCCATATTTGTCATTACTATATTGTCCTTGTACTGTATTATGACATTTGTATCATGTGTTTCATTTCTTGCTGTGTTGCAATTTTTTTGCTGCATCCCAATTGTACCTCTACATTGTTCGAGTTTATGTTATTGTTCTCTCACTCTTATGTGATACTGATTATTGTCATTTTTCATGATTACATGCAGATAAGTCCAATCTGACGAAGGCTCAGGCCGAAACGTCATTTGTAACTTGTTTTGGACAAAAACATATATGCTTATGAAAAAAAAATTTTCTTAATACGGACCAATAAAGAGTGATTTTGCATTACTATCCATTGTGACTTACTGACTTAGTCTGGGAGATATAGAGTGCCGAGGTTACTCACTAATTTTATCTATTATTACCTCTGAGCACCTATATACCAGTGAGCAGAGCTTCCTCTACAGTAGTTCTCCTGATTAGGCATGCCCTTACCTCATGAGCAGGGCATTGCAGCTTTGGTAGCAACCATTACGACATGGACTCTGCTGCTGTGGACCCGGGGAGAGTGAGTGCAGATTCATTGCACCCACACTCCTCACATGAAGGGTCCGCACTCCTAGAAAATGGGGGATACGTTCCCTGAGTGTCTCCCCCCCATATTCTAGACGGTCCAGAGTCGTCGTGGGACCCCTTTATTTTTTTTCTTACAATAAATTGGTGAAAGAGGAAATGTTTTGGGGACTGTTTTTTCAAATAAATTTCTTTTGTCGATTTTTTGTTTTTGTTAGTACTGACAGTTTATGATGTTGGGTATCTAATAGACGCCATGACATCACAAACTGCTGGGCTTGATCTCAGGTGACTTTACAGCTAGTATCAACCCGATTTATTACCCCGTTTGCCACTGCACCAGGGCACGGGATGAGCTGGGGTGAAGCGCCAGGATTGGCGCATCTAGTGGATGCGCCACGTCTGGGGTGCCTGCGGCCTGCTATTTTTAGGCTGTGAAGGCCCAATAACTATGGACCTTCCCACCCTGAGAATACCAGACCACAGCTGTCCGCTTTACCTTGGCTGGTGATCCAATTTGGGGGGTCCCCTACTTTTATTGTGTAATTATTAATATTTATAAAATAATTATAAAAAAGAGCCTGAGGGGACCTCCACATTGGATCCCCAACCACGGTAAAGCTGCCAGCTGTGGTTTTCAGGCTACAGCCGTCTGCTTTACCCTAGCTGGCTATCAAAAATGGGGGGACCCAACGTAATTTTTTTTTTTTAACTATTTTTTAAATAGAAAAAATTAATGGGCTTCCCTGTATTTTGATTGCCAACCAAGGTAACGGCAGGCAGATGGGGGTGGCAACCCATAGCTGTCTGCTTTATCTGCGCTGAGAATCAAAAATACCGCGGAGCGCTACGTCATTTTTTTAAAGATTTATTTTTACAGCACTGTGATGTCCAGCAATCAAAATACAGGGAAGCCCATTTTATTTTTAGTTATTTAAATAAATAATTAAAAAAAATATATGTTAGCTCCCACTGCATTTTTTGTATTGCTAGCTAAGGGTAATCCAAGCAGCTACTGGCTGCTAACCCCCACTGCTTGGTGTTACCTTCACTGGCAATGGAAAATCCAGGGAAGCATTTTTTTTTTTTTTTTTTGCCAAAAAGCTACAAAAAAAGGACGTGAGCTTCGCCATATTTTTGTATGCTAGCCAGGTATAGCAGGCAGGTGCTGGAAGAGTTGGATACAGCGCCAGAAGATGGCGCTTCTATGAAAATGCCATTTTCTGAGGTGGCTGCAGACTGCAATTCGCAGCAGTGGGGCCCAGAAAGCTCAGGCCAACCGGTGGTGCGGATTCCAATCCCCAGCTGCCTAGTTGTACCTGGCTGGACACAAAAATGGGGCAAAGCCTACGTCATTTGTTTTCTAATTATTTCATGAAATTCATGAAATAATAAAAAAAGGGCTTCCCTTTATTTTTGGTTCCCAGCCGGGTACAAATAGGCAACTGGGGGTTGGGGGCAGCCGTACCTGCCTGCTGTACCTGGCTAGCATACAAAAATATGGCGAAGCCACATAATTTTTTCAGGGGGCAAAAAACTTCTGCATACAGTCCTGGATGGAGTATGCTGAGCCTTATAGTTCTGCAGCTGCTGTCTGTCTGTATGGAGAAGAGCAGACAGCAGCTGCAGAACTACAAGGCTCAGCATACTCCATCCAGGACTGTATGCAGAAGTTTTTTGCCCACCAAAAAAATGACGTGGGCTTCGCCATATTTTTGTATGCTAGCCAGGTACAGCTGGCAGCCACGGGCTGCCTCCAACCCCCAGTTGCCTATTTGTACCCGGCTGGGAACCAAAAATATAGGGAAGCCCGTTTTTTTTAATTATTTCACTTATTTCATGAAATAATTAAAAAACAAATGACGTGGGCTTCGCCCTATTTTTGTGTCCAGCCGGGTACAACTAGGCAGCTGGGGATTGGAATCCGCAGCACAGGTTAGCCCGAGGTTTGTGGGCGCCTCTGCTGCGGATTTCAGTCCGCAGCCGTCCCAGAAAATGGCGCTCTCATAGAAGCGCCATCATCTGGCGCTGTATCCAACTCTTCCAACAGCCCTGGAGCCGGGTGGCTTGTTGGGTAATCATGAGTTAATACTGGCTTTGTTTTACCAGCCAGTATTAAGCCAGAGATTCTTAATGTCAGGCACGTTTGACCCGGCCATTAAGAATCTCCAATAAAGGGTTAAAAAAAGACACCACACAGAGAAAAAATACTTTAATAGAAATAAATACACAGACACATTAGAGACTCCATCTTTATTACCCCTGTCAGCCCTCCACGATCCTGCTCTTCTGTCTTCTTTCTTTCTAGTGTAGTAGTAGTGACGATTGTAGTGAGGAAGGATGAGATTCACCAGCTCATCACTTGGGGCTGGGGAACCTCCATCCTAACTACAATGCTCACTACAATCGGGAAGCAGCGTGCAGCCTTCACTCCGTGAGTGATCACTGCTGGCTGCTAGCGGTAACGCTGACAGACGCGTTACCATAGCAACGGTGCTCTCGGAGCCGCGGTTAGCGGTGACGTCACCGCTAACTGCGTTGCTATGGCAACGGTGATCTCCGTTAATGACCGGCTGTGTCAGCCGGTCCCTAACGGAACGGGGAGTCGACCGTGTGCTAGAGCATGTCGTCGGTACACGGCGATACACATATGTGCACCGTGTACCGGAGAGATGCACTCGCAGGTCCTACATGACGTGTCATAGTCATGTGACCAGTCTGTAGCCAATGAGATAATAGCCACGTGACTGGTCACATGGCTATTTTGACGTCACGATAGGTCCTGCTTCTCTGCTGGCAGTGCAGGTCACCGGGAGGATTCAGCGATCATCGGATGGAATAGCGGCAGGAGACAGAGTGCAGAAGGGATCGCGAGGACCGGTAAGTGTTATGGCAATGTTTATTAACTGTTTGTGTACATTTATAATGCATTTTTATATGTTTGTGATTGCCTCCCATTATAGCCTATACGTTCGAGTTCGGTTCGTCGAACGTTCGACGAGCCGAACTCGAGCCAGACCCCCCGTTCGGCGAACCGCCTCGAGCCGAACCGGGACCGGTTCGCTCATCTCTATTCACGACCCTCCCATACCTGTTAAGAGACTGACCAACCCACAGAAAAAGTATAAGAAAAAACAGGCTGATTCGGGTAGAATTGTAATTGATCCTCCTAGGACGAGACACCAACAGAAAAATTCCCTGCAGGTAATCAACCTGTCGTCCCACACTTTTTCTCATACTCAAATTGAATTATTATCAAAAGGGCTCAGTTTTTCTCCCACTAACTCATTCGATTTCTTCTCAGCACTGAAAGATCTTCTTATTTTTTCCCATAAAATTTTATTGAAAAAATTACATACCAAAAATACTCCGCCCCTTAATTCAACTGATCAGGCTGAAAGAGAAGCTCTGCAAGCACTGGAAGACCTCCTCAGTGAACAACTGGCAGACCAACAAGGTGGGTTCCCTCCTTCTATTTTACCCAGGTCAACGAGATTTCCTCCCTTGTCCCTTTTTCTCATGCATTGAGATCTTTACTAGACTGGTGTCAGAAGAATTTAAAACCTTACCCACAAGGCGTAGATTTGATAATCTCAGTCACCAGCAACCTGTGGCACTCAGGGATTTGCAGTCCCGGGATGACGTGCAGATCAAACCAGCGGACAAGGGAGGAAATATCGTGGTCTGGCTGAACAACTTATACGAGAAGGAATATCCACAAAAAATTCCAGATTTTCATGTTATATGCTCAAAAGTATGCTAATGTGACGTCCTGGCAAAACCAGGTAGTCACAGAGGTTGTACAAATCTCTCAGGTATAAAACTCCATCCTCCTTGGCAGTCCAACACAAAACCCACACCCAGGTGCACAACACTAGCCAGTAAAGCCTAGCCACCCCCCATGACAATAGGGACACACCATTGGGCGGGACCAGGCGGATGGGAGCGCCCACCTAGGTGTCCTGAGGTGTCAGGGGCGGGAACACAGCAGACAAGCTCAGACAACAGAACAGTGCTGACAGTTGAAGTGGAGGAGTGTGAAGTGCAGCGGAGTCAGGGGTTGGGGCCCCTGGACTACCGGACTAGGTGGCAGATGGCAAGCAGAACCACAGGCGACAGAGATCTGGTCACGGGAGACCTAAAGTGGACTGGGGCAGGGTTGGAGCCCGCCGGTGCCGACAGCGGAAATCCGTGCCGGAGCCCGTGCACAGATGGGGTACCTGGACCCTAGGGCGAGGAAGGTTGCAAGCCCCTTGTCAATTGACCAGCCAGGGACTAGGTTTCAGGCCTTGTTCTACAGAAGCCCAGAGAGTGAAATGGAAGCCCAATGCAAGGGATAAGGTGTCCGCCAGAACCTACAGAGATCCCAAGGGTCAGATTTTCGTGGGCCACAGCTCCCAACATACACAGTACCGGGAGTGGACTTCCCTGTTCCAAGCGGAGTTGTCCCATTGAAAACACAAACACTGAGTGCAGGAGGAAGGGACCCCTGTTTGCTACACCCAGGTGTGGGACCTAAATACACCTCTCGGAGGCCACCGGTCACTGGCAATTTGGTTTACCACTGGACTTTGTGTGCAATTCTTTAGAACTGTGAGTACACCATTCTTCCCCGGTCCAACCCTGCATGTCATTCTATGTAGCCATTACTCCCGTACATCCTGGGCCCCGGGACTACACCTCCATCAGCCCCGGGCGTCCCATCACCAGGCAGCGGCGGTGCTACCAACTCTCACCGCAACCCACGGGTGGCGTCACTGACAAAGACTATATCCCCATAAATACCCCCTTTCCTACGGTTCTGAGGACGGATGGCTGTACGAGCCCGGGTCCGGCTACCACTCGAACCGCAGTAACAAACCTGGATCCGAGCAGCCCCTGCAGCGGCCGGCCCCCGTCCGCAACAATGCGAATCTGGTGTCACGAACAGGATACTTACCCCATCTACTAACCTGGGTGAAGTGCGCCTTTTTCTGAACTGTAAACCGTGAAACGCTCAAAATTTTTGGACTGCCGCCATCTTGCCTGCCATATTTGACGCCAAAAACAACAACCTCGCCATCTTCTTCCCCAAAAAGTGTGCAAAGCTGAAGCCCCGCCACCTAAAAACGCGGGCGGAAACCGGTGATTTGGAGAGCAGGAAGTTGCAAAGGACAGTGGGTCCCGCGAAACTGCTGTCGAAAACCAAGGGGGAGAGACCGAAAAGATGACGGTGCCTGATGGAGATGGTGGAGCCGTGGCTCCCGCAGCGATGCAGGATTACGGAGAAGCGGCAGGTCCCGCTCCGGTCGCAGGAGCAGTGGAGCCTGCGGTCCCAGTGGTCACACCAGTTATGTTGCCTCCCTGTCCCGTAGTGGCCGTGGCCGCTGAGGCACTGCCTGCAGCATCGGTAGTGGAACCCTAGACTCCAAACGAAAGTGACCAGCTTGCGGCCTCTGAACAGGATGATCCGGTCGGTGAGGACTCGGAATCGGAGGAGCATGAAGAGAGTGATTGAGGTACCAGCACCCCAGAAGCTGCATGGGTACCTCGATTTGGCGGGAACGGCTACAGGATGTCCCTGTCATCACGGGTGCTCCGTACGTGGGAAATATACGAAGTAGAGATGGAGTCCACTTCGGAAGAAGAGCCCACCTCCGCCGCCAATGACGTGATGGTGCCAGTTTTCCAGCGCTGTGGTCTGCCTGGGCCCTTTTCCAGAGTGTGCCCGGGAGGTGCCCAGTCTTAAAGGGACCGGAACCCGAAAAGTTACGATTTTAACCTGCACCCTTATTGAACGTTCTCATGTTCCGTGGTGGAGGCCATCTGGATCCCAGGTGGAGGGTGACAGAACAGTTAAAGTATAAAGACTTCCATTCTTATTGATCTTCTTCATCCCCCAGTTTAAGGTGAAGAGGCCATCAGGGTCCGGAGCGGAGTACTACATGGAGGTGGTACTGGAGACCCTTGGTGGAGAATGGAGTAAGGTAGCGGATTCTGGCTACCCTTCCCCAGTTAAACCCAGCTGTTCCCTGTTTTAATGCCATTATGGACCATGGCCTCTGGACTGGAAGAGGCCACCCAAAAATTTTCTTGGGCCTTGTATATAACTCCCATCTACCTTCTTGTTACCCCACCACCAGGACTGTCACACCTCTGCAGAGGTTGGTTGGAGGAAGGGCCTGCGGTGGAGTCGGCCAAGGCCCAGTCACCAGCAAAACCGGTGGCTAACCTCCAGGCCAAGGGTTCCGGATCATGGAAATCTTGAGGTGGACTGGTGGGTAAGGAACTTTTACCCGGTCACTTTGGACACCCACAGGAACTTGGAGCGGTGTGACACCTGTGTTAGCGGTGGCACAGAGGGTGGGTTCAGGTGTTTTGGGTGACGGGTGAAAGGGAAGAAGGAGATAAACCGCAACGTTTAAGAAATGTGCCTCCCTAATTGGGATGAAATGTTTGAAATGTTTTAAATGATTATGTTACACCTTTTTCTATTACCTTGTATGGATACAGAAAAATAAACGTCAGTGGCCGGACAGCCCGAGGACGGGCTGTATTCAACAAGGGGGAGTGTGACGCCCTGGCAAAACCAGGTAGTCACAGAGGTTGTACAAATCTCTCAGGTACAAAACTCCATCCTCCTTGGCAGTCCAACACAAAACCCACACCCAGGTGCACAACAAAAGCCAGTAAAGTCTAGCCACCCCCCATGACAATAGTGACACACCAGTGGGTGGGACCAGGCGGATGGGAGTGCCCACCTAGGGGTCCTGAGGTGTCAGGAGCGGGAACACAGCAGACAAGCTCAGACAACAGAACAGTGCTGACCGTTGAAGTGGAGGAGTGTGAAGTGCAGCGAAGTCAGGGGTTGGGGCCCCTGAACTACCAAACTAGGTTGCAGATGGCAAGCAGGACCACAGGCGACGGAGATCCGGTCGTGGGAGACCTAAAATGGACTGGGGCAGGGTTGTGCCGACAGCGGGAATTCGGTCCAGAGGCCGTGCACAGACGGGGTACCTGGACCCTAGGGCGAGGAAGGTTGCAAGCCCCTTGTCAATTGACTAGCCGGGGACGAGGTTTCAGGCCTTTTTCTACAGAAGCCCAGAGAGCGAAACGGAAGCCCAATGCGGGGGATAGGGTGTCCGCCAGAACCCACAGAGATCCCAAGGGTCAGATTTCGCGGGCCACAGCTCCCAACATACACAGTACCGGGAATGGACTTCCCCGTTCCAAGTGGAGTTGTCCCATTGAAAACACAAACACTAAGTGCAGGAGGAAGGGACCTCTGTTTGCTACACCCGGGTGTGGGACCTGAATACACCCGCCGGAGGCGACCGGTCACTGGCAATTTGGCTTACCACAGGACTTTGTGTGCAATTCTTTGGAACTGTGAGTACACCATTCATCCCCGGACCAACCCTGCATGTCATTCTCCATAGCCATTACTCCCGTACACCCTGGGCACCGGGACTACACCTCCCCTACCCGTGGAGGGGATTCCATCCTGCTGCCCTGCTCCATCAGCCCCGGGCGTCCCATCACCAGGCAGCGGCGGTACTACCACCTCTCACCGCAACCCACAGGTGGCGTCACTGGTCACTGACAAATACTATATCCCCTGTAAATACCCCCCTTTCCTACGGTTGTGAGGGCGAACGACTGTACGAGCCCGGGTCCGGCTACCACTCGAGCCGCAGTAACGAACCTGGATCCAAGCAGCCCCTGCAGCGTCCGGCCCCCGTCCGCAACATTATCTCCATATAGCATGTATGACAAAGGAAAAACAAGGAGTAACTGAGCATAAAAAAGTAGTTTTATTTATCAAATTTCTTTAAAAGACAAAATTGGTGATCTGTGATAGTGAACAAACAAACAAAAAAAATTTTAGACTGAACAACATACTGTTTATGATTAGACAGTATTAACCCTTGTGGGTATGTAAAGGATTACATTATATCATGGTTATATACTACAATCTGCAGCGGTTCTCTATGACACTGTTGTAAATTGAGCCCCCTGATGAAGCAGGAACAGTGAAATGCGCATAGGGGATTTGACTGAATGACCTAATTATAGCTACATAATATCATGGGTAATTATTGAGGTGGCTTTTTAACTCCTTAGCAGTTCGCAGGAGTTGTTTCACAATGTCTTTACTTTAATGAATTGTTGCTACACTGCCTGCAATCTGCACTTACTTTGATGTACTTTATATGCACTTTGTATGCTAAGTCCGGGCTATTTGCACTGTTTGCACATGCATGATATGATCATTTTAACAGCAGAGGGCCAGTGCAATAGTTATGATTTGTTGCCATTGAGCTTCACAGTTAGGGTACCTTCACACTTTAGCGATGCAACAGCGATCCGACCAGCGATCTGACCTGGTCAGGATCGCTGCTGCATCGCTACATGGTCGCTGGGGAGCTGTCAAACAGGCAGATCTCACCAGCGACCAGTGAACAGCCCCCAGCCAGCAGCGACGTGCAAGCGACGCTGCGCTTGCACGGAGCCGGCGTCTGGAAGCTGCGGACACTGGTAACTAAGGTAAACATCGGGTATGGTTACCCGATGTTTACATTAGTTACCAGCGCACACCGCTTAGCTGTGGGAGCAGGGAGCCGCGCACACTGAGCGCTGGCTCCTTGCTCTCCTAGCTACAGTACACATCGGGTTAATTAAGCAGGAGCCGGCAGCACAGGCAGCGTGAGAGCTGCGGAGGCTGGTAACTAAGGTAAATATCGGGTAACCACCTTGGTTACCCGATGTTTAACTTAGTTACCAGCCTCCGCAGCTGCCAGACGCCGGCTCCTGCTCCCTGCTCGCTTCATTTGTCGCTCTCTCGCTGTCACACACAGCGATCTGTGTGTCACAGCGGGAGAGCGCCTTTGAAGAAAACGAACCAGGGCTGTGTGTAACGAGCAGCGATCTCGCAGCAGGGGCCAGATCGCTGCTCAGTGTCACACACAGCGAGATCGCTAATGAGGTCACTGCTGCGTCACAAAAAGCGTGACTCAGCAGCGATCTCGGCAGCGAGCTCGCTGTGTGTGAAGCACCCCTTAGTGTTAATTGTATTATTGTGCTAAGACGCCGCTATTTGCATTTGCATAAACATTATCTTAACACCAGAGGGCCAGTACAATACACAGTACCATTCTGCATCATCACCATACAGCTGTTATAAAAGAGGGCCGATGCAATATCTAGAACACAATATTTGAATCAGTTTAATCGGTTGCCTTAAGGTGGTGTCACACACAGCGACGATGACAACGATGTCGCTGCTACGTCACCATTTTCTGTGACGTAGCAGCGACGTCCTGTCGCTGTCGCTGTGTGTGACATCCAGCAACGACCCGGCCCCTGCTCTGAGGTTGCCGGTCGTTGCTGAATGTCCTGCTTCATTTTTTGCTCGTTGCTCTCCCGCTGTGAAGCACACATCGCTGTGTGTGGCAGCAAGGGAGCGACGAACTGAAGCAAGCAGGGAGCAGGAGCCGGCTTCTGGCAGCTGCGGTAAGCTGTAACTAAGGTAAACATCGGCCCGAATGGACGTCTAGATCTACAGACTGGTGAGCTGAAAAACATCTATTAACCAAGGGAAGACCTTTCCTTGGTTACCCAATATTTACCCTCGTTACCAGCGTCCGCTGCTCTCACGCTGCAAGTGCCGGCTGGAGTACACATCGGGTAATTAACCCGATGTGTACTCTGGCTAGGAGTGCAGGGAGCCAGCGCTAAACGGTGTGCTCTCACGCTGCCAGTGCCGGCTCCGTGCTCCCTGCCCACGTAGCTGGAGTACACATCGGGTAATTAACCCGATGTGTACTCCAGCTTGGAGTGCAGGGAACAGGGAGCTGGCACTGGCAGCGTGAGAGCGGCGGACGCTAGTAAGGTAAATATCGGGTAACCAAGAGAAGTGCTTTCCTTGGTTACCCGATATTTGCCTTAGTTACCAAGCGCAGCATCGCTTCCACGCGTCGCTGCTGGCTGGAGGCTGGTTACTGGTCGCTGGTGAGATCTGCCTGTTTGACAGCTCACCAGCGACCATGTAACGACGCAGCAGCGATCCTGATAAGGTCAGGTCGCCCGTTGTGATCGCTGCTGCGTCGCTATGTGTGACCCCAGCTTTACTGAGGATAATGGGCAGGTCACTTGTTTGTCCACATAGTCATTAACAGCTGCACTGTGCAGGTATAATCAGGCTACTTTAAAGAGAAGTGCTGCAGTGCAAAGTAATGAACTAATCTATATAAACCAGTGCATTAGGTTCGATTTTCTGCTATTATGCTTCTAAATCAGTGTTAATTGCAGTATTGGGCCAAATCGCTGCTATTTGTATTATTGTATAAGCATTATCTTAACAACAGAGGGCCAGTGCAATATATCTTTGTGTATAATTACCATATAGCTGCTATTAAACAGAGCCGGTGCAATATTCATAACACAATTTTTTGTGCGCATAGTTACTAACAGCTGCACTGTGCAGACATATTCAGGCTACTTCAATGAGAAGTGCTGCAGTGCAAAGCAATGAACCAATTCATCCAGATAAGCTCCTAACGATTTCTGTTGGCATAATTTACAACTAGTTATATTAGGCTGGGTTTTTTTACGTGGTTCTGGACAATGTGCTGCCTATGATATAGGGAGATCAGATATTGTGCGGAGCAACATTTATTAATAGATGTTCATAATTTAACTCTTCAGCCTAGCATAATGTAACTAAAGATTGTTGGATCATTTGCAACCTGCTATTCTATATATCTTTTTAAAATCGCACGTAAGCCACATAAAGATCTTAACCCTATAACAGTGTCATAGAGAACCACTGAAAATTGTAGTATATACCCATGATATAATGTAATCCTATAAATACCCACAAGGGTTAATACTGTCAAATCATATACAGTATGGTTGTTCAGTCTAAAATGTTTTTTGTTTGTTCACTGTCACAGATCACCAATTTTGTCTTTTAAAGAAATTAGATAAATAAAAATCTACTTTTTTATGCACAATTACTCCTTGTTTTTCTTTTGTCATTTATACGAGAAGGAGGCTTATCGCCAACTTAGGGACAAAAATACGTATCGTAGACTAGAGTCGAGCCCCCTTCTCCCCTTTCTCTGACTCACTTTACCGGATACTGCATGGCGCTCTGAAGGAATTAATAATCACTAAAAAGGTCTTTGATGGCCTGTTTGTCACGTCTCTAAAAATCAAGACTTTTTATCTCTTGCCCAAAATCCACAAAAATCCCGGAAACCGTCCTATCGTGTCTGGCATAGATGGCCTGTGTGATCGCGTTTGCCGTTTTATTGACTACTACTTGAAACCCCTAGTTGAGACGTTACCATCATACCTCAAAGACACAATGGACGTCCTGAATAGGGTTGACGGGATTACTGTGGATTCTGACACCATTTTGGTCACGGCTGATATTGAAGCCCTCTGCACCAGCATTAACCACGAGGACGGCCTGGAAACTGTCCGCTTCTTCCTGAGCATTATCAACCGGGAAGGACATTTATGTGAGCTTATTCTTGAGCTGCTCCGTTTTATCCTCACACATAATTTTTTCATTTTCAAAGACAGTTTTTATTTACAGACACGCAGCACTTCGATGGGCGCGGCCTGCGCGCCCTCATACGCCAGTTTGTTCCTTGGCTATTGGGAAAGGGACATTTTTGGCAACGAGGGCATCCCGGCCACTGCCCATGTGCAGTGCTGGTTAAGATACATCGATGATGTATTTATTTTGTGGCAGGGTACAGCGGAGCAGCTCTCGAATTTTATGGATATAGTAAACCAGAATTCCATCAATGTCAAGCTCACTTATAAATTTGATTTGCAGCAAATCGATTTTTTTGACATTTTGATTGGGGTTGACCGTGAGCGTCAGTTACAAACTGACGTATTTATAAAGCCTACATCGGTCAACTCCCTTCCTCATGCTTCTTCATCACATACTTTCAGTACTATTCAAGCCATCCCGGTTGGGCAATTTCTCAAGATGAAGCGGATTTGCTCTACACCTGAGAACTTCCAGGCACAGGCTAATGATCTAACATCGAGACTGGTGGCGAGGGGCTACAGCCGTAAATCTATTAAAAAGGGCAACAATCGGGCATACCATATTCAGAGACGGGAGCTCCTGCAGGTGTCCGGACGGTCTGTTGGAGGGAGTGTGGAAATAAATATTGGCCCATACTGAAGACGGACCCCACTTTAAAGGCTCTGTTACCCGATCATCCTCTTATGGCAGCACGATGTTCTAGAAACCTTAAGGATTTTCTAGTCAACAGTCATTACGTACCAATGATTCCTTACCCTTTTGGTTCCACTAACCTAGTACGTGGCTGTTTTCCATGCAGCCACTGTCTTGCCTGCACTAATGTCTCTCGCACTAAAGTTTTCTCAACAGCGGACGCCAGTCGGAATTTTGACATTAGATTTTATATTTCCTGTGCAACTTCTAATGTTATTTATTACGCCACTTGCAGTTGCCCTAAAATATATATTAGATTGACCTCAAGGGAACTGCAGGTTAAAGTACGAGAACATGTGCGGCCAAGACGGTGGTTGATACTTCTCCTCTTAAGACCTTACCACGACACTTCCGGAGCCACCATGGGTGCAATACGAAATCATTGCAAATTATGGGAATAGATGTAGTCCAGATGGGAAACAGAGGTGGTAATGTTAAAAAAAATTGGCCCGGAAAGAAACTAAATGGAATACCATTTTGGGCACAATGGTTCCGTCTGGTCTGAATCCTTGAGCTTTGCTCCATTTCTGTAGGGTTTTTTTCTCCCTCCTTTTTTTCCCTCCCCCTCTCTATTTTTTTCATTTATACATGTGTATTCATTATTTAACACATGCACATCATTTTATTCTAAATTTTAAGATAAAATTTCTCAAAAAAAGATTCTTTTGTATAGTACAATTTTTGAAATTATTTTTTTCTTTCAAGGAATAAATATGAAAGAAATGAAGGCACTCACTGGTCTTTGCTGTGCAGTGGAAAACATTTAATCACGGATGGAAGTTACATGCTGTGGCAAGCGTACAGTGGAAAACATTTAATCACGGATGGAAGTTACATGCTGTGGCAAGCGGGGAGGGGGTAGAACGGGACAGCACATCAGACGACGGCCGTTTCGCACTCTTTCACAGTGCTTCGACGGGTCTCACAGCTTGTGACATCATATCCTGATTATTTAAATCAACGGTTCATGTTGCTGATGTCAGTGAATTAAAATGTAGTTAAAAGACAATACAAAACATGTTATTCAAAACTGGATATGCAAATAATAAATAGACAAATGACAATAGATGTTTTAACCCAAAAAAACAATCAAATCATTTTTATCATTGAAGCCCAACGGGCCCATAGCATTGTATCTAATGATATATGCGCCTGTTTTCGTAAGAGTAATTTGTGGGTGTCTCCACCCCTTGTTGCCATTTCAACTAACTCCAAACCTGCAAATCTTAATATGTTACAGTCTGCATTATGCATTTCTCTTACATGATTTATTAATCTGGTGGCTATTATTCCTGTAGTAAACGAGTTGCGGTGCTCTCTGAATCGTATAAATAGTTTATTTTCCTCTGTTTTTGGCCCTTTTTTCCAGCCGTTTGACAGGTGACCTGGACACTTTGTGCAGCCTATACTGACAAGGATGAAGTTCTTCTATTATAGGAACTGTTTACATTGAATCATGACTGCCTATTCCATATATTATGCACAAATATTTATAATTTACATATGTATGGTGTGATCTGTTATTATGCACCCTAGTCAAACCATCTTCATTGGTTGCTTATTATTCATCCAGGTTTTTTAAGTTCCAAAAAGTGATGTGTGTGCATGCGTGACTGGTGGCACACTTCCCAGCGGGCCCAGCGGCATCTCTGCGGCAGTGGGATGCACGTTTGGGGGCTGATGGTGACGCGTCTGTGATGGGGTATGCGGCAGAGCAGTAAGGGATGCCAGGCCAAGGAACAATCCAAAGGGCTTTATTGGAACCACAAAGATAAAGCACCAAACAAATATAGATCCTTAAAGTCTGCAAGGAGTCCACAACAAAACAAAAGATCTAGGGTCACCTCCCGGTATTCCGATGCCAGGGAAAATATGGCAATGGTCCTTATGAGTTCCTTGAGTCCAACAGGGTGAACAACAAAATGCAATCCCACGTGGCCACTGATCTCGAGTCTGTGACAGTCCATACACAGGCTCTAGGATCCAGCCTCAGCAATAGATCTTAGTCCTTCTCCATCCGAGATCCAACTAACTGACCTAACATGGGTCTCATTGTTCTTCTCTCCTGGGATCAGCCCCTAAGGTGGGCAGAAGAGTCCAACTCCGCCTGGACACTTGATACATGAATGGACTTTAGAAGTCCTAGCTCTTTCTTGTTTACCAAGTTGTGGATTGGAGAAGTCCCATGCTGAGAAGAACAAACAATCCCCCACCAGTAGTACATACAGGACAGTCAAGGAGAGACAGACTATTACACCATGAGCAAAGGCGGGGGAGGGACACACTGTTACAACCCCTTCCCCACTCAATTTGTGTACGGACTAGTGACCTCAACATGTCGCTTCTCTAGTAAACGTAAACATGCCGACCCTGACTCTGGGCTCCTCTTGCCTGGACAATCCGTCTGCATTTTGGTGTTGGCTGCCCCTTCTATATTGTATTGTAAAGTTATAGGGTTGAAGAGCCAGGCTCCATCATAGTAAGCGTCCATTGTCCCCAGAGACTCTGTTCAGCCAGGTGAGGGGATTGTGATCAGTAACCACAGTGAATTCTCGTCCATACAGATACAGCCTTAGTTTCCTAAGGGCCCATACTACAGCCAGACATTCCTTCTCAACAGCTGCACTTCTCGGTCCAGCGGTTTCCTGCTGAGGTAGGCAATGGGGTGCTCCTCGCCGGCTGCATTCACCTGGCTGAGTACAGCTCCCAATCCATAAGAAGAGGCATCCGTCTGCACAATGAATCTCCTCTTATAGTCTGGAGCAACCAGAACAGGGTCGCAGACCAAGGCGTCCTTCAGCCGGGTAAAAGCCTCATCACAGACTGGAGTCCAGATGACCAGCCGGGGCATCGTTTTCTTCGTGAGGTCTGTTAGGGGCTTGGCCACAGAGCTGAAATGAGAAACAAATTTTCGGTAATAACTGGCAGTGCCCAAAAAAGCCCTAGCTTGTTTCTTAGTTTGGGGTACAGGCCAGTCTCTAATAGCCTGGATTTTGGCAGGTTCAGGACATAACTTCCCTCCTCCTACTCGATGCCCTAGGTATTGGACTTCACCCATCCCCAATTGGCATTTCTCAGGTTGAATAGTTAGGCCTGCTGCGAGAATCCAGTCAAGAACAACAGCTACTTGATTCAGATGTTCCTCCCATGTGTGGCTAAAGACGGCGATATCATCCAGGTAGGCACAAACGAAGTCGCCACATCCCCGGAGGATCTGGTCCCCCATTCTCTGAAAGGTTGCAGCGGCGTTTTTCATTCCGAAAGGCATGTTTATAAATTCATACAGACCAAAGGGGGTTATAAAAGCTGACCTTTCTCTACATTCCTCTGTCAGGGGAATTTGCCAGTATCACTTACTGAGATCCAAGGTGGTGACGTATCGTGCCCCAGCTAGCCGGTCTAGAAGTTCATCAATGCGGGGCATTGGGTAAGCATCACTGATGGTATGGTCATTTTGTCGTCTGTAGTCCACACAAAATCAAGTACTCCCATCTTTCTTGGGTACTAACACAACAGGAGAGGCCCAAGGACTATGGGAGGCCTGAATCATCCCAAGCTGTAACATCTCCTCCACCTCATGCTGCATCGCATTTCTAACTGATTCTGGTACCCGGTAGGGAGCCTGCTGTATGGGACGGATGCCTGAGTGTCCACATGATGTTGGGTTACTGTGGTTCGACCTGGTCGGGATGAGAAAGCAGCCTGTCTCTGATGGAGCACTACCAGCATTTGTTTTTTCTGTAAGGAATCTAAGTGATCTCTCAGAGGAACCTGTTCCACAGTGGATGGGGCTCTGGCTGCTTCAACAAGATCAGGTAATGGGTCCTCATACTCCTGACCATCTTCTGAAGCCAGCCGACAGCTCGCTATCATAGGTAATGTCCGGTCATGGTACTCCTTAATCATATTCACATGGACAGTCCTTTGTCTTAGACCCTGATCATCTAGAGCAAGAAGGTAATTGGTGTCATTTAGTTTTCTGAGAACCCGGAAGGGACCCTCCCATGTTGTCTGGAGTTTATTTTGCTGATGGGGAACAATCATTAAGACTTGTTGCCCCTCTACAAATTCTCAATAGCGTGCTTTGCGGTCATACCATGTCTTTTGTCTGGTTTGAGCCATCTGCACATGATCCTGAGCCAAACTTGCAAATTGAGCCAGGGTTTCCCGAAGCTTGAGGACATATGGAACAACAGGGGTTCCTGTATCTTCAACTTGCCCCTCCCAATATTCCTTTAGCAGAGTTAAGGGTCCTCTGACCTTTCTTCCATAGAGTAGTTCAAAGGGGGAAAACCCAGTGGACTCCTGGGGAACTTCCCGATAGGCAAACAGGAGATGGGGTAGGTACTTCTCCCAGTCGTAATCCCTGTCAGTGAAGGCCCTTAGCATATTTTTCAGTGTTTGATTAAACCGTTCACAAAGTCCATTGGTTTGAGGATGGTATGCTGTAGTTCGAATTGCTCGTACTCCACAGGTGCGCCACAGACACTGCACCAACTCTGACATGAACTGGGAGCCTTGGTCCGATAAGATCTCACTCAGGAATCCTACTTGGGTGAAAATGGTAACAAGGGCCTCGGCCACCTTGGCTGCGGAAATACTTGACAAGGCCACGGCTTCTGGATATCGGGTGGCGTAGTCCACAACAGTGAGAATGTACTGCTTTCCAGATTTACTTGGTTTAGCCGGAGGTCCAATGATATCGACAGCTACTCTTTGAAAGGGTTCTTCTATGATAGGGAGTGGTTGCAAGGGTGCCTTTGGGTGATCTCCGGGTTGCCCTCTACTCTGCCATATGTCGCAAGTTCGGCAGAAATGTGGCACTGCTTGAGAAATTCCAGGCCAATAGAAAATTTGAGTCAATCGTCTCTCGGTGCGGGTTTTCCCTTGATGGCCAGCAGTAGGAATGTCATGAGCATGGTGTAATAGGGAAACTCTGTATTTCTGAGGAACAATCAGCTGTTTGCTATAAGTCCAGGGTTTATCTAGGGAGTCAGCATTGGTAACCCAATATAGAACTCCATTTTCTCTAATAATGTTTTCCCCATTTTCTCCTAACTGCCCTACTTCAGCCCGAGCTCTAAAGCTAGCCAGGGTGGGGTCAGTCTCTACCTCTTGTCTAAACTGAACTTTATCCCAAGTGACATTCATATGAGACCCACAAGAAGAATCATTCACCGGCTGTGACGGCAGTTCGGGTGGACTCATTTCCATTGATGGGTTAAACATGTCCACATCTGCTGCTCTCTTGGCTTGACTTCTGGTTATCGCAGCGACAAAGTGGCATTGAAGATTCCCCACATCATTCCCTAGAAGAATGTCTGCAGGAAGGCCGGTCATCACACCAATCATGCATTGTTTTGCCCCAAAACCATAATCCAGGGTCACACTCGCTCTTGGAATGTATCTTTGAGTACCTCCAGCCAATTCAATGGCAATTCCTGGTCCCTTTTGCATTGCTTCTGGTTGAATTACTCGGGGATCTGCGATGGTGAGAAAAGCCCCAGTGTCACGAAAGCCAACAACTTTTTGGCCATCCAGCACGACCTCCTTTAGATGTTTATGCTGAAGATCAGAAGAACGGGCGGATGTGGCTCGCACCCCATAGACTCCTGGTAGGGAAGTCAACATATCAGAGTCTTTTGTCGAATCATCAGGGAGTGAATCCAGCTCTTCTCCTGTTGAGGTTGTCTGTAGATAATGGACAGGCAAAGGGGGTCTGTAACTGTTTTGCCTCCGAAGACCTGGACAGTGAGCTTGCAGATGACCCAGCTGCCCACATCCATAACATCTATGTTCTATGAGTCTTTCTCCACGTCGTACTCCCAAAGAGGAGGCAGGAGTAGTAGGAGGCACATTCACACGGGGTCCGCTATGTGTTGGTAGTCTAATGGGACGGTGAACATTGGAGGCCAAAGGACAAGGGACCACTGATGTTGGGGAGCTGGTAGTTTTTTCTCACTGACTAGTAGCCTTTTTCCATTGAGGCTTGATGGTGAGAAGCTCATCAGCTAGAGCAGCAGCTTGTTCCACTGTCTCTGGTCACCTCTTGCGCACCCATTCCCTGATTTCAGCAGGGCACCTGGCATAGAACTGCTCTTTCAGGATGACCTGGAGGAAGGTCTCCCAAGTTAAGGCCCCCTCTCCCTCCAGCCAGCGATGGCATACTTGTTTCAGTCTGTGGGCATACATCTTGAAAGACACTTCCCTATCACAGGCTAACTTACGGAACTGAGTCCTATAAGTATCTGGGGTCATGGCATAATGTTCTAAAATGGTCTGTTTTATCTCCCCATGCTCACAATTCCACTGAGGGTCCATAGCTCTATAGGCGTCGGCAGCTCCACCCTCCAAGAGGCCCACCAGGTGTCTGACTCGCTCTCTTTCTGGGACTTCCATTAATCGGCACTGATGCTCAAAGTCCTGGAAGAAGCCCTCAATGTTGCCTGCAGCTTAATTAAATGGCTTAAAGTCCTTGCGGGACACTCTGGAGAATTCCCTCATAGTGGGTGCTGTGGTTACAGTTTGTCTGGAGCCTCTAGCTGCTTCCACAGCAAGCCTCCTCTCCAGCAATGCTGCCCTCTCTTGAGCTCTGCGAATGGCCTCCCTCTTATCTTCTATGATGGCCTCATCTCCAAGCAGTGCCATCTCCTCCTCATACCACACAACCCATTGACTTTTTTGGATATTTACCTCCAGCTCCCGTCTTTCCTCCCCTTGCTGTGGAAATCCTTCCTCGGTGCCATCTTGCAGGCAAGCGTTTTCCAATGCCTCAATTAGTTGCTCCTTAGAGAGTCCTTTGTAGCCGACTCCTAATTCACAGGCCTTTGTTTGTAGGCTCACCACAGTCCAGTTCTTGTACTCTGAGTTTCTGATTCCAGATGTTAATGGGCCGTTGTCCTCCATTCTTTCTGCTCTGATCCCGCCGCTGCCAACCAGTTTGTGACGGGGTATGAGGCAGAGCAGTAAGGGACGCCAGGCCAAGGAACAATCCAAAGGGCTTTATTGGAACCACAAAGATAAAGCACCAAACAAATATAAATCCTTAAAGTCTGCAAGGAGTCCACAACAAAACAAAAGATCTAGGGGCACCTCCCGGTATTCCGATGCCAGGGAAAATATGGCAATGGTCCTTATGAGTTCCTTGAGTCCAACAGGGTGAACAACAAAACGAAATCCCACGTGGCCACTGATCTCGAGTCTGTGACAGTCCATACACAGGCTCTAGGATCCAGCCTCAACAATAGATCCTAGTCCTTCTTCAGCTGAGATCCAACTAACTGACCTAACATGGGTCTCATTGTTCTTCTCTCCTGGGATCAGCCCCTAAGGTGGGCAGAAGAGTCCAACTCCCCCTGGACACTTGATACATGAATGGACTTTAGAAGTCCTGGCTCTTTCTTGTTTACCAAGTTGTGGTTGGAGAAGTCCAATGCTGAGAAGAACAAACAATCCCCCACCAGTAGTACATACAGGACGGTCAAGGAGAGACAGACTATTACACCATGAGCAAAGGCGGGGGAGGGACACACTGTTACAGCGTCATTATGCCCCCTCTTGTGCACTCCTTTGTCTGACGCTGTACACGTTCGCTATGGGGTCTGTGCCAGCCGCGCATGCGCCATTTAAGTCATCGCTGACTGGTTTACTTTCACCAAGTGACTCGTCACATGGTGTTGCATAAAAGGTCCTCAAACCAGGAACTTCTTACTACCTCCCTGGTCTGATGAAGCCTGATACTCAAAATACGTGAAACGCGCGTTACCACTCACATGTAGGAGGGACCCCGTACTCCTTGTCTTGCACTTCTGCCACTTTATTCTGCTATAACCTTTTGAACAAAGGGTGTTACTTGGTATGTAATTTCCTTGAGTGACTATGTCTGATTGTTTACAATTGATACTGACTGCTATGTTATTGATATGTCACTATTTATGGATTTTTTACTACTTGTTGTTCATATGATGCTGTGCCATAAGTGTGTCACCTTTGTGATACCTTTTGTAATCGATCTCGGTCTTACACGTGATTTGTACCTTTTTACCTTCTTTGTTTCACCTTAATAAATCTCCAAAGTGTTTGTGTAATGCCCCGGCAGCGGTCGAACCGCTCAGATCTGGATGTTACTGCTCGTGGCTCGAGAGTCTGCGGACATGGGGGCTAAGGGTCACACCCGAATGAAGAAGGGGGTATTTATAGGGGAGATATAGTTTGTGACGCCACCCGTGGTGTACGATAATTGGGAGTATCGCTGCTGCCATTGGGGAGTACCCGGGGTGATGTAGTAGGGCAGCTAGATGACGTTACCCTCCACGGGTAAGGAAAGGCCCCGGGACCCCAGATGGTGGGATGGGATGCAGGGAGGAGCGCAGGCTCGCTGGTTGCAGGGGTTAATCAGGTACTCACTCAGCAATAAAGCAGACGCTGACAACATGGTAAACCAAGTCTCTTGGTGCTGCTGCCCTCTTGGAGGAACTTGTCCGGGTCCCGTCCCCTGCTGCACTGGTGGTCCGTGACCTGCCTCCTGGCACAGTATTTTTAGAGTGTCCTTTGTGGCCCGTCAACTTGGATCTTTCCGGGTCCCGCTCCCCACTGTGGCTAAGTAAAAGAGCTTGCTCTCAGGAGCTCACGCTTGGGATTTCAGTGAGCTGCTTGTTTGGAAAGCCCTATCCCCCTCATTGCGCTAGTGCCCACGATCTCTGAGCTTTGTGGGAACAGTCCATAGAGGTCATGTCCTTCGCAGGTTAATTGCCGGGTTGCCTAAAGCTTCTCCCCGACCTAGGGTCTGTGTACCCCATTGTGCCTTCGGTACTGGACCAGTGATTAGGCTCAGGCTGCTGACCATCCTCCAAGACAGGTCCCAGGCACCTAGCCTCAATCCCCTGTGACTGGGGGTCCGACTCCTCTGGTCAAAACCACCGTCTGAGACCTAGTCTGCTTTGCCCCTGGGAGCTACAATTCCCAGCTTCCTCAGAGCTCCTCACAGCTCGAGGGCTACCACTGCAATGACTTGACACCTCCCTGCCTGACCCCTAGGTGGACGGCCCTATTCCAGCTTAATCAGCCCACTGGTGTGCTTGACAGGATGTGGTGCAAGGTGTATCTAGGATTTGTGAATGCTGGTGGAGGCAGTACTGCAGGTTAGGTTCCCAGAACCATGGGGGGTTGAGCCCTGCACGGGGAGAGAAAGATTGTGCAGAACCCTGTGACGACTTGAATAGTCCAGGGCGTCACATTCCCCCTTGATTAAACATAGCTCATCCCCGAGCTATAGGACATCCAGAGGTTTATTTTTGGTTAACTAAAAAGAGAACAATAACTGAACTGCATAACTAAACTGTCTTTTTTTGTATTTTATGTCATGTTCAATTATGCACCTGTCCACACCTCAGTTTGGTGAGTGCAGTCAGTCTTTTTGTCTATATTAAGAGGGTCATACCTTCTGACCGTGCACCCCTCCCCCACTTGCCAGAGGTAATCTTATTCTATATAGCAGGTTACTACTTGCCCATATAGAGGAGGTTTTTAACCCAGAGAGAGGTTTCAGTATAGTGTAGGTACCGAGTTACGAGATATGCCATGAAGTGGCAACTGGACAGATATACAAATCGCCATTTATATATGTTAAATATCTCATTTTTCTTAGATTTTCCTTAGCAGTAATGCAGGTCCATGTTCACACATTCATGGATTCCATACTTTAGCATTATCAGAGTCCGGAACTTGACGTGACGTCAGCAGATCCCCGAAGTCATGGAGCCCGAGGTCACGGAGTGGGGAACAGCGGTCTGCAATAGCGCCTCTCACAGGTACTATTGCCAACACAAGGTATTTGAGAGAAACATTGTTTATCAATATATTATCGATCTAGACAATAAAAAATATGGGTGAACCACCCTTTTAAGAATCCCATACATGGCGGAGATTGGTGAAAAAAAGTTTTACTACAAGAGGCTTCTTGGCTTGCAAAATTGGACACTAAGTACTCGAAAGGGGTGAATTATAAAAATGATACCATATATATTTATTAAGTTTTTCACAAATGTATATTTTGCTGTGATATTTTTGTATATAATTTCATGGTAGCTACTTACATTTTGTATATGTTCTATAATTGGCTGAATTTTGTTTTTAAACCTTGTACCATGATGCAATGTTTTACTCAGTGATCAAGGGCACATAGCGTCAGAAATATATATCTCCGCCATCATGGAGATTGTACAAAAGTATGAAGATTCGCTTGATCTTCTTGCAATTCCGTATAAGTCTGCACTCCAAGACATCACTCCTCCTTTTGGAGAGCGGCAGTGTGCCCAAACAGTAGTTTTCAACCACATATGGGGTATCAGCGTGCTCAGGAGAAATTGCACAACAGATTTTGGGGTCTATTTCTCCTGTTACCCTTGTAAAAAATTGGGGCTAAAGCAACATTTTTGTGGGAAAAAATGTGATTTATTTTTTTTACAGCTCAGCATTATAAAATTCAGTAAAACACCTTAACCCCTTCACGACCATGGACGGATCTTTCCGTCATGGATCGTGTCCCGGTAATCCCCGCCCCCTGCCGCGGGCAGGCGGCGTGGATCGGCACACATATCAGCTGTTTTCAACAGCTGACATGTGTGCCTACATGTTCCGAGTGGAATCGCATTCCACCCGGAACATTAACCCCTTAGATCTCGCTGCCAAAGTCTGGCAGCGAGATCTATATGCGCGCGGCCATCTTTTTTTCTTACCGCCGCCCCCTCCGGACGTCACGTGAGTGATCACGTTACGTTCGGTGGTTGCCATCGTAGCACAGGGTCATGTGATGACGCCTGGTGCTAAGAAGTTTCACTTTCATTCTTCCTCGGCACGGAGCAGAGGAAGAAAGAAAGTGACTATTTCTGCTGATTACAGCGGTATAGCTGTGATCAGCAGATAGCGATCAGCAATCGGATTGCTGATCGCTATAGCCCCCTAGGGGGACTAGTAAAATAAAATAAAAAAAGTAAAAAAAAAGTTTTAAAAAATTAAAAAAAAAACAAAAAACCTAAAAGTTCAAATCACCCCCCTTTCCCCCCATTGAAAATTAAAGGGTTAAAAAATAAATAAATATACACATATTTGGTATCGCCGCGTTCAGAAATGCCCGATCTATCAAAATATAAAATCAATTAATCTGATTGATAAACGGCGTAGTGGCAAAAAAATTCCAAACGCCAAAATTACGTTTTTTGGTCGCCGCAAGTTTTACGCAAAATGCAATAACAGGCGATCAAAACGTAGCATCTGCGCAAAAAGGCTACCATTAGAAACATCAGCTCGAGACGCAAAAAATAAGCCATCACTGAGCCATAGATCCCAAAAAATAAGAACGCTACGTGTTTTGGAAAATGGCGCAAAACGTGCGCCACTTTTATTGGACAAACTTGTGAATTTTTTTTAACCCCTTAGATACAAGTAAACCTATACATGTTTGGTGTCTACAAACTCGCACCGACCTCAGGTATCATACCCACACATCAGTTTTACCATATAGTGAACACCGTGAATAAAACATCCCAAAAACTATTGTGCCATCACACTTTTTTTGCAATTTTTCCACACTTGGAATTTTTTTGCTGCTTTCCAGTACACCATATGGTAAAACTTATGGTTTCATTTAAAAGTACAACTTGTCCCGCAAAAAACAAGCCCTCATATGGCAAGATTGACGGAAAAATAAAAAAGTTACGGATCTCGGAAGAAGGGGAGCAAAAAACAAAAACGCAAAAACGGAAAGTGCCCCGGGGCTGAAGGGGTTAAGATTCAAAGTGCTCACCACACCTCTAACAAAATTCCTTGAGGGTATAGTTTCCAAATTGGGTCATTTGTGTTTTTTTTCTCACTGTGTGGGCATATTTAAATGTGACTTTGCACAAGCAAACAATTCCATCCAAGTTGGTCTCAAAAACATCACTCCTTCCTTTTGGAGTTCGTCAGTGTGCCCAAACAGTAGTTTTATATACTTTGAGGGAGGGTTGCCATTTTTAAAATGGTATCCCTTTAGGAGATTTTCCAATATTTAGAGGCCTCTAAATCACTTTAACCCCTTAACGACCCATGACGTACTGGGTACGTCATGGATTGTGTGAGGTTAATTCCCGCCCCCTGCCGTGGGCAGGTCCCGGCGATCCGCGCACATATCAGCTGTTTTGAACAGCTGACATGTGTGCCTGCTAGTCGCGGGTGGAATTGCTTCTACCCGCGACCATTAACCCCTTACATCTCGCTGCCAAAATGTGGCAGAGAGATGTATATGCGCGCCGCCATGACAGTGACTTACCTCGCCCCCATCGGAAGTCACGTGACATGATCACGTGACTTTCAGTGGTTGCCATGGTAGCACAGGGTCATGTGATGACGCCTGTAGCTAACATGAGTCACTTCCTCTCAATGCTGGAATACAGCCAGCATTGAAAGTAAAGCACCAAATCTGCAGTTCTCAGTTCTGTAGCTGTGATCTGCAGATAGGGCAGAGCGATCGGATTGCTGATCGCTATAGCCCCCTAGGGAAACTAGTAAAATAAAAAAAAATAAAAAGTAAAAAAAAAAGTTAAAGTTTTAAAAAATTAAAAAAAATAAAAAAACCTAGAAGTTCAAATCACCCCCCTTTCACCCCATTAAAAAAATACACATATTTGGTATCGCCGAGTTCAGAAATGCCCGATCAAAATATAAAATCAATTAATTTAATCAGTAAAAGGTGTAGCGTCAAAAAAATTTCCAAACGCCAAAATTATGTTTTTTGGTCGCTGAAAATTTTGCGCAAAATGCAATAATAGGCGATCAAAATGTAGCATCTACGCAAACATAGTACCGTTAAAAACGTCAGCTCGAGACGCAAAAAATAAGCCATCACTATGCCTCAGATCCGAAAAATGAGAACGCTATGGGTTTTGGAAAATGGCGCAAAACATGCGCCACTTTTTTTGGACAAGCTTGTTAATTTTTTTAACCCCTTAAATACAAGTAAACCTATTCATGTTTGGTGTCTACAAACTCGCACTGACCTCAGGCATCACAAGAACACATCACTTTTACCATATAGTGAACACGGTGAATAAAATATCCCAAAAACTATTGTGCGATCACACTTTTTTTGCAATTTTTCCTCACTTGGAATTTTTTTGCCGTTTTCCAGTATACTATATGGTAAAACTTATGGTTTCATTTAAAAGTACAACTCGTCCCACAAAAAACAAGCCCTCATATGGCAAGATTGACAGAAAAATAAAAACGTTACGGCTCTCGAAAGAAAGAGAGATAAAAAACAAAACGGAAAAACACAAAATGCCCGGGGGCTGAAGGGGTTAAAACTAAGTAAGTCTCTAAAGTTTGAACATTAACTTAAAATAATAAATTGCTAATAAACTCTTAACCCTTTTAACAAAATAAAAGGATGTTTGAAAATTATACTGACATCGTAGACATAGGGTAAATGTTATTTATTAACATGTTAAATGTTATAATTAACAATTTGGTTTATGGGTATAAACATTCAAATTTTGAATATTGCAAATATCTTATTGTTTTGTAACATATCAAAATGTTTATAAACAAAGCAAAACATTGATTTAAATTTATTTCTAACATAAACTACAACATGTCAGGAAAAACATTTATCAGAATAACAGATATGCGGAAACAAGTCAGATTTAAAAAAAACTTGGGCTTGGTCATTAAACAGTTAGAGTTGTTTCTTCCCAGTGTGAGTTCTCTGATGTCTAACAAGTTTTGATTGATTTCTAAAATATTTCCCACATACTGAACACAAAAATGGCTTCTTTCCTGTGTGAATCATCTCATGTACAACAAGATGAGATTTGTAAATAAAGCCTCTCACATTCTGAGCATAAATATAGCTTCTCTCCTCCATGATTTCTCTCAAGTATAGCTAGACTTGAATTCTTAGTAAAAGATTTTCCACATTCGGAGTATGAAAATGGCTTCTCTGCTGTGTGAATTCTCTCATGTCTAACAAGACCAGATTTCTCTGTAAAACATTTCTCACATTCTGAGCATGAAAATGGTTTCACTCCTGTGTGAATTCTCTCATGTTTAATAAGATCAGATTTTGTAATAAAGCATTTCTCACATTCTGAGCATGAAAATGGCCTATCTCCTGTGTGAATGTTCTCATGTCTAACAAGATGAGATTTCTTAGTAAAGCATTTCCCACATTCTGAGCATGAAAATGGCTTCACTCCTGTGTGAATTCTCTGATGTTTAACTACATCAGATTTCGTAATAAAGCATTTCTCACATTCTGAGCATGAAAATGGTTTCACTCCTGTGTGAATTCTCTCATGTATAACAAGTTCAGATTTCGTAATAAAACATTTCTCACATTCTGAGCATGAAAATGGCCTATCTCCTGTGTGAATTTTCTCATGTTTAACAAGTTCAGATTTCTTAATAAAACATTTCTCACATTCTGAGCATGAAAACAGTTTCTCTCCTGTGTGAATTTTCTCATGTGTAACAAGTTCAGATTTCGTAATAAAACATTTCTCACATTCTGAGCATGGAAATGGCTTCTCTCCTGTATGAATTTTCTCATGTTTAACAAGATCAGATTTCGTAATATAACATTTCTCACATTCTGAGCATGAAAATGGCCTATCTCCTGTGTGAAGTCTCTTATGTCTAGTAAGATGCGATTTCTTAGTAAAGCATTTCTCACATTCTGAGCATGAAAATGGCCTATCTCCTGTGTGAATTCTTTCATGTTTAACAACATCACATTTTGTAATAAAACATTTTTTACATACTGAGCATGAAAATGGCTTTACTCCTGTGTGAATTTTCTTATGTCTAACAAGGTGAGATTTATTAGTAAAACATTTCCCACATTCGGAACATGATAATGGTTTCTTCCTTGTGGGAGCTCTTTTATTTTCCACACTTCTCTGACTTTTATTTTGTTTAATAGTTTGTGATGAATTGGGAGATAGTACTTTAAAAGGATCAGGTGATAGATCTTTGGTGTGAAGAGCGGAGATGTCGACATTCTCTTCATGTGTTTCTATGTTACAATCATCTTCTTTAACATCAGAAGATACAGGACGCCTTTTGGAGCTTCTGGTACAGCCATCTGCCAAGAATAAAACTGATTTGATTTTTGAAGAAAATAAAAAAAACAACTTCATCTTATAATAATAAACATTTTAGAAAAGTAAAAATAAAAAAAAAAAAGTTAGATTATTATTAACTGAGTAAAGTGTCACTTACATGATGTGATGATTGCACAAATAATAAATTGTAGTAATTTTCATTCCAGATCATTGGCCAGTACAAACATCAAGTGACAAAGAGTAAAACATTTGTCATTGATCGCATATTTTATTTGTTAATAAAAATTATGGCTGTCGGCAATGTATCATCCCCTTTGTGTAAATAGAGGAAGTTCTTCAATAATAAAAAACGCATGAGAGAACGGAAACAAACCATCATTGCTACTTCAAAATTAAAGATAATAAGCTCCAAACAACTTCTCATATTATCAATCAGTGTATTCTTGCAGCCACTCACTTTCGGTCCTTAGGGGAAGTAGAAGGCTGTAGTAACTAACTCTAAGGCTGTCTCTGAGCCGTGACTGTTACAGCTTCATGCACCACATCAATAACTGGACGCAAGTGGCTGTAGGGAAGATATAACTTCATTTTTTCCCAGTAGACTTTCCCAATAAATAACCAACCATCATTTGTATACAATTTACCTTCAAATTAGCACTATACTTGTATATAAATGTTGCGGATAGGTTCTCTTCAAGAACCAATATTTGCCTGTGTAATGGATGCTTAGGCCACGTTGAAATGTTCAGTATTGCGTTAGTATTTTACACCAGTATGTGAAGGCAAAACTCAAAACTAGAGACGACCCATGTAAGTTTGGTTCGGCAGGTTTAGACGGACTTTAGATAAAGTTTGGTTTGGGACCCAGACTTGACCCCTATTGAACTCACTAAGTGGGCAGTTCGGGTCTCTGCCCACATGTAGCCAGCCAGAAACAGAAGACTTCTGGGGGATGGTGTTTCTCCTTTTTTTTTGGTGCATACTACATCTGTTTATGCTATTGTTACCCCCAGTGCGAGCCGTTTAAACACTGCAAGCAGTTCGCACTGGGCTGAGCACTGAGAGTACCTGAGCACAGCGATACTCGTGGGAGTGATTTGCATACAAAAAGCACGCGAGATCCGAATACAAACTCTGTTTTTTCATTAAAAGTCTGTTTAGTACGAACACCGAACCTCAGATTCGCTCATCTCTACTCAGAAGGTGAAGGGTATAACAGAAACACCGCACCACTTCTACATTTTTCACCAAGTCCTGGTTTGTCTTACAAATACTGATGTAAAATACTAACCAAACACTGAACATGTGAACATGGCCTAATGGTTCATTATACAGGCAAATATTGGACTGCAACAAGCGCTGATTGGTGATACGGGAGCATTTTTCTTCTCTTTCCCGATAGGGAACAGATGAAATCTTGGTCAAAAGTTCATGTTGTTGGAGGATTCAGGAGAGACAGCGAACAACAGGTATATTAATATGTCTGTACTAACATTACAATTTATCAAGGCAAAAAAAGTTTTTTTTGTTTTATTTAGCGTCAGCTCACCCATCCATTCATGGAACCATGCAGCGGAAAACAGCTGTGTCAGCTGGGAAGTAATATAGGAGCAGGAAAAATTCCAGCATCCAAATTCCATAAAATCTATATTTATTAGAAATTCGCTTAAAAAAACCCCTTTCATTTCATAAAAAACAGGAAAACACAGTAGAAGGAATATCCAAGTTCACACACAAACGCTTTTTGGATCCACATGTCCTTATTCATTGTATAAGTAAAATCATGGGTCCTCAGTGTTTTACATCACATCCTGCCCATCACGTCAGTCAACAACCAATCACAAAATATTTCCCCACAAGTCCTGAAATTATCCCAAACATATAAATTCAGACATATAAATATACATTCAAATTTCATATAAATAAATCAAAAACATAACCTGTAATAAATTAAATCATAGTGAAGCATAAGGTCATGTCTTTTATTCAATCCCTGTGGTATTCTGCTTTGTAAGTGGTAAATCCACCAAGATTCATGATTGAACAAAATCTCCACCCCGTACCGGTAATTTAACCTTTTCAATTCCCTGAATTTTGCACATGCTGGTATCTCCACCACGCACTATAGAAAAAATCCTAGTTATAGCTGAACATTTGACTGTGAGTTCTTTTACCGCATCAGACAGATGTCTCCGAACTATGACCTTAAGTGGCCCCGACGTGCAGCCGACATATTGCAGATTACAAGGCTTGCATGTAATGAGATATATTAACTGTAACACTCAAGGTTTAATTTAACTCTTAACTTAAAATAACTTCTTTGTGATAGAATTTATTACAGGATATGTTTTTGATTTATTTATATGAAATTTGAATGTACATTTATATGTCTGAATTTATAAATTTCAGGATCAGTGGGGAATTATTTTGTGATTGGTTGCTGACTGACATGTGATGGGAAGGATATAATGTAAAACGCTGAGGACACATAGTTTTACTTATACAATGAATAAGGACACATAGATCCGAAACACGTTTGTGTGTGAACTTGGATATTCCTTCTATTGCGTTTTCCTGTTTTTATGAAAGGATAGTGTGGCGCCTTGTGCATAGTCGCCACTGATAACTACATGTATACTGCCATCTGTATATTATATATTGTTAGCCTTAATGAGAATTTGGTTTTCTCTGCTGCTCACAACAAAACATACATTTGCTCACACTCCCCTAATGGGGTTGTCACTTGAGAGAAAACCAACTCTTGAGTGATGAGCCCTAGAAGGAGAAAGGGTAAGAGTTTAGTTGTGAGGTTGAGTTGGTGGCAGTTAGAGTTGTGTGAGGTGAAGTGAAGAGCATACAGAGGAGGTCTAGTCCTGAGGTCATTTCTAAAACCTCTGGAGGACCAGCTACACTTCTCAGGGTATCAGTCCCTAGGTCACCGGTGCCTTCAAGGTCGGTGACAAAACTGAGAGACTACAGCCTTTTTACAAGAGGTAGTGAAATTTGCCTGGGAGCACAGTGGCACGTCTGAGTCTGGAAACTTCTAGAAAAAGTAGAGAGTTTTCCTACAGGATTCCTGTCAGCTGCTCACCAGATGGTTCTTGTCTTGGAAATCCAAGGATACCAAAATACCTATTCCCAGGTAGGGAAACAGTTGCAGGAAGAGTACGTGTCACGCTCTCCGGGTCCTTGGCTCCCCTCCCCGGGTCCTCTGCTCCGCTCCCCGGGTCCTCAGCCCCGCTCCCCGGCTCACCTGCCACGCTCCCCGCTCTCCAGCCTCCGGTCCCCGTCCTTCCCAGGCCCCCTGGTCCCCGATCGCGGCGTCCGACGGCTTCCCAGGCCCTGGCCGGCTCCCCTGCGTCCTCTTCTCAGCCTCCTTCCCTGGCTTCTGGCACCCGGGCTGCGCGCATGCGCATTAGGGCGCGCGCGCGCGGTCACTGACCCTTTCTTAAAGGGCCAGCGTCCATTAACAGGTAATGAGGCTAATCAGGTACAGGGTATAAAGGGGTGTATTGTCCAAGGGGGCGGGGCCTGATCTTCGTGTTCCCTAAGCTAGGAGTCAGCTCTCCTGGTGTTTCAGTGCATGTACTCACCTATCTCTCTTTGTAGAGCCGTGCTTGCCTCGCCATCCAGTCTGCCGTATCCTGAACCCCGAACGCTGTCCATCTGCCATCCTGACAGTCCGCACCATCTCGGATCCCTGCGGTGACCCGTCATCTTGCTCCCAAGGTTCCGGACCCCGCCTGACATCATCTCGGCTTCCGAACCTGAGCTGCGTCACCCGGACTACCACCCGTAACTCCGTGGTCCCAGGGACTTCTCCGCTATTCCCGTGTGCAAGGGACTGTTCTGCTGTTTCTAGTGTTCCAGCTGCCGGACTCTTTACTACCATCTAGGAGTTCGGTCCAGTGGATCCACCTCCGGGGCCTGCCCGTACACCTGGCCGTGACAGTAAGATCAGGCCATGGATCCCGCTGCAGCACTAGCGGCCTTGCAAGAGGAACTCCAACGCCAGCGTGAAGTCCAGACCCGCATGCTGAACTTCATGACTTCCGTGGACACCCGCCTGACCACGCTACAAGCGGCAGTCACGTCTACAACATCCCAAGCCGCCACTAGTCAAGCCACGTCCCCCGCTCCCGTGGCTGCTTCTTCGGATGCTTCCAGACTGCGTTTGGCCTCACCACCCCGGTACGCCGGAGATCCCAAGACCTGCAGGGGGTTTATAAACCAATGCTCCCTCCACTTCACGCAGCTGCCACATCTGTTTGCCTCCGACCAAGCCAAGGTCGCCTTCATCATGTCTCACCTGGAGGGCGAGGCACTGGCGTGGATGAACCCGTTGTGGGAGAAGGAGGACCCTATGACCAAGGATCTTCAAGAGTTCCTGCAGGCCTTTCGCAGCACCTTTGACGAGCCGGGACGCGCCTCTGCGTCTGCTTCATCCCTCCTCCGCTTACGTCAAGGAACACTGACGGTGGGCCAATACGCCATCCGTTTCCGCACTTTGGCTTCTGAACTCGGGTGGAATAATGAGGCCCTAACAGCCGCCTTCTGGGAAGGACTCTCGAGTCGCATCAAAGATGAGTTGGCGGGTCGTGACGTGCCCTCCACCCTAGATGCCCTGATTGCCCTAGCAACTCGAGTGGACATTCGTTTTCAGGAGCGCTCCAAAGAGCTGTCTCGGGAGAGACGTCCGGTACGGCATTCCTCTCCTCCACAGAAGCCCTCCGTATCTCACTCATCAACAGCTGGGATTCCCGTCCACGAGCCCATGCAGATCGACCGAGTACGGCAATCTGAACAACGTCGAGCAGAGCGGCTCGCCAAGGGTCTCTGCTTTTACTGCGGAGAGGGCACTCACCTCCTACGCTCCTGTCCGGAAAGGCCGGGAAACTCCAAAGCCTAGGGTTGGTAGGAGAGGCCACCCTAGGTGCTGGGACTCTCTCAGACCCGGTTATGTGGACTGTGCAAGTGTCAACGGGAGAGACGCGCTTCACGGCTGAGGCATACCTCGACTCGGGAGCAGCAGGCAATTTCATCCAGCAGGCCACGGTGGACAAGTACCAGCTGCCTGTTACTCTTCTCGAGAAGCCCCTAGTGATTGCCTCTGTGGATGGGAGACCCCTCTCTGATACCATCTCCTGGGTCACCAGACCGGTCGAACTGCGTATCGGTGCCCTGCACACCGAGAACATCGCTCTCTACGTCCTTCCACACATGTCCCATCACATCCTGCTGGGACTTCCCTGGTTGCGGACACACGAACCATCAGTCAGCTGGGGTACTGGCGAAATCACCCGATGGGGTCCTGCTTGTCATGAGAAGTGTCTGAAGTCCATACAACCCATCCGACGACCTCCGGTTCCAGAGAACCTACCGGAACTGCCCTCGGCCTATTGGTCCTTCGCAGACGTTTTTGACAAGAAGGAGTCTGAGGTACTTCCGCCACACCGTCCCTACGATTGTGCCATCGACCTGCTCCCAGGAACAACACCACCTCGAGGACGGATATATCCGTTGTCTCCGGCCGAAACCAGGGCCATGTCTACCTACATCACAGAGAGCCTGGCAAAAGGATTCATCCGGAGATCCTCCTCTCCTGCGGGAGCAGGCTTCTTCTTCGTAAAGAAGAAAGAGGGCGACCTACGCCCATGCATCGACTACCGGGGTCTGAATCAGATCACCGTAAAAAACAAGTACCCTCTGCCGCTCATCCCCGAATTGTTCGACCGGCTCAGAGGAGCCCGTGTGTTCACCAAGCTGGATCTTCGGGGTGCCTACAACCTAGTTCGTATCCGCTCTGGGGACGAATGGAAGACCGCGTTTAATACTCGCAATGGGCACTATGAATACTGCGTGATGCCCTTCGGCCTGTGTAACGCACCAGCAGTCTTCCAAGAATTGGTGAACGACATATTCCGGGACCTCCTCTACGTCTGTGTCGTAGTTTATCTGGATGACATCCTTATCTTCTCTCCGGACCTCCAGACCCACAGAGAGAACGTACAGCTGGTTCTGCAAAGACTGAGGGAGAATCGTCTTTACGCCAAATATGAGAAGTGTGTCTTTGAGCAGTCTTCTCTCCCTTTCCTGGGATACATCATCTCGGGCACTGGACTGCAGATGGATCCAAAGAAGGTCTCCTCCATACTCAACTGGCCTCCTCCTTCTGGACTGAAGGCAATCCAACGGTTCCTGGGATTCGCCAACTACTACCGCCAGTTTATCCCTCACTTCTCTGCCCTGACTGCTCCTCTCTCCGCCCTGACCAAGAAGGAGGCTAATCCAAAGGACTGGTCACCTGCGGCCGACGCCGCGTTTTGCTCCCTGAAGCGAGCATTTGCCTCCGCTCCTGTACTCCACCGTCCGGAGTTAAACCGCCAGTTCACCTTGGAAGTGGATGCCTCCTCCTCGGGAGCCGGAGCAGTGCTCATGCAGAAATCCTCCTCCGGCAAGATGGTGACTTGCGGTTTCTTCTCCAAGAGCTTCTCAGCGCCGGAACGTAATTACACCATCGGTGACCGAGAACTATTGGCGGTCAAACTGGCTCTGGAGGAGTGGCGCTACCTCTTGGAAGGAGCAGTGTACCCCGTGATTATCTACACGGACCACAAGAACCTGGAATACCTGCGGTCCGCTCAGCGACTGAACCCACGGCAAGCCAGGTGGTCCTTATTCTTTGCCAGGTTTGACTTCCAGCTCCATTTCAGACCCGCGGACAAGAATGTACGCGCTGATGCCTTGTCTAGGTCTTTCGTGCCCATGGAGCAGGAGGAAGAGACTACCCAACCTATCATCTCTCCTAGCAAGATTATTCCGGTGGCCCCTGTCACCCTGGCCCAGATACCGCCCGGAAAGACCTACGTCTCTGAAACCGACAGGCAAAAAGTGTTACACTGGGGTCATGCCTCCAAAACAGCCGGTCATGCAGGCCAGAAGAGAACATGGGGTGCGATTGTACGCCATTACTGGTGGCCATCCCTTCGCACGGACGTCGCTGCTTATGTCTCTGCCTGCCCCTCTTGTGCCAGGAACAAGACGCCCAAACACCTGCCCTATGGCCGTCTTCTGCCTCTGCCTATACCCTCAGTTCCGTGGCAACACATAGCGATGGATTTTATTACGGACTTGCCATTATCCTCCGGACACACAGTCATATGGGTCGTGGTGGACCGGTTCTCCAAAATGGCTCACTTCGTCCCTATGGCCGGACTGCCCTCTGCTCAGGAACTCGCGGAAGCCTATATACATCACATCTTCCGCTTGCATGGCTTTCCATCCCACATCGTGTCCGACAGAGGAACTCAGTTCACCTCCCGCTTCTGGAGGGCGCTCTGCAAACATCTGGGAGTGACTCTGGACTTTTCTTCTGCTTACCATCCTCAGTCTAATGGCCAAGTGGAGAGGGTCAATCAAATCTTGACATCCTTCTTACGTCACTATGTCAACGCCCATCACGACGACTGGTCCACGCTTTCTGCCTTGGGCTGAATTCTCACATAACCACCATATCAGTGAGTCGTCCTCCAAATCTCCCTTCCATGTCGTTTACGGACTTCAGCCCTCCGTTCCATTGCCTATATCCCCTTCTTCGGATGTCCCTGCGGCTGATACTGTAGCCCGTGACTTCGCTACCATTTGGGACTCTGTCAAGGCGTCCCTTGGACGCGCTTCCCAGCGGATGAAAAACACGCTGACAAGAGGCGTCTGGACCCTCCGTGTTTCTCTCCTGGTGACCTGGTCTGGCTTGCTTCCCAGTACATCCGATTGAAGATACCTTCCTACAAGCTGGGTCCTCGCTACATCGGGCCGTTTAAGGTCCTCAGCAAGATCAATGAGGTCTCCTACAAGCTACAGCTCCCGGCCACGATGAGGATACCCAACTCTTTCCACGTCTCCCTGCTCAAGCCGGTCGTCCTTGGTCCCTTCTCCGCTGCTGCCTGTCCGGCTCCTCCACCTATTGCCGATGACGACATCTATGCGGTAAGGGATATCGTGGCCATGAAGACCGTACGAGGTCGTCAGTTCTTCCTGGTGGACTGGGAAGGGTATGGTCCTGAGGATAGGTCCTGGGAGCCCAGGGAGAACGTGGGCACTCCTCTGATCCGTGCCTTCATGTCCCGGTTGCGGGGAGGGGGGTGTGGGGGGGGGGTACTGTCACGCTCCCCGGGTCCTTGGCTCCCCTCCCCGGGTCCTCTGCTCCGCTCCCCGGGTCCTCAGCCCCGCTCCCCGGCTCACCTACCACGCTCCCCGCTCTCCAGCCTCCGGTCCCCGTCCTTCCCAGGCCCCCTGGTCCCCGATCGCGGCGTCCGACGGCTTCCCAGGCCCTGGCCGGCTCCCCTGCGTCCTCTTCTCAGCCTCCTTCCCTGGCTTCTGGCACCCGGGCTGCGCGCATGCGCATTAGGGCGCGCGCGCGGTCACTGACCCTTTCTTAAAGGGCCAGCGTCCATTAACAGGTAATGAGGCTAATCAGGTACAGGGTATAAAGGGGTGTATTGTCCAAGGGGGCGGGGCCTGATCTTCGTGTTCCCTAAGCTAGGAGTCAGGTCTCCTGGTGTTTCAGTGCATGTACTCACCTATCTCTCTTTGTAGAGCCGTGCTTGCCTCGCCATCCAGTCTGCCGTATCCTGAACCCCGAACGCTGTCCATCTGCCATCCTGACAGTCCGCACCATCTCGGATCCCTGCGGTGACCCGTCATCTTGCTCCCAAGGTTCCGGACCCCGCCTGACATCATCTCGGCTTCCGAACCTGAGCTGCGTCACCCGGACTACCACCCGTAACTCCGTGGTCCCAGGGACTTCTCCGCTATTCCCGTGTGCAAGGACTGTTCTGCTGTTTCTAGTGTTCCAGCTGCCGGACTCTTTACTACCATCTAGGAGTTCGGTCCAGTGGATCCACCTCCGGGGCCTGCCCGTACACCTGGCCGTGACAGTACGCTATCACCACACAGCAGAGAAGGCAAACTCTCATTGGAGCAGAAAAGAACCCCCATCGTTGTATGCAGTAAGAAAGACTCTGCTGAGCTCCAGCAAAAGGTAAATGCTCCCTGTCCTGTTTGGCTGATTTATTTACTGCTGCGCCATGCCTACCTCAAGACATTCCTCCAGGAACCAGCTCTAGTTGGGGGGGGGGGGGGGCAAGAGGGCAACCCTCTGGCACTGCGCATCACCACCTAACTTCTGGGGCCCAGCAGCAGTGCTCGGCCATACCAAGGCCGAACATCCCAACTGGCGTCATAAACTCTTTATTTTATTTTTCTTTCTCCCCTTTTTAAATATTTTTTTACTCCCCATTACAAAAAGCCTGTTGCACGCGCCCGGTACATCCACATCGCTGCTCGGAGCCACCGCCGTGGCATCAGAGGCCTCCGGGGCGGCGTAATAGTTTTTTTAAGAGAATTTCTAATAAATTAGGATTTTATGGAATTTGGATGCCGGAATTTTTCCTCCTCAAACATTACAATTTAGCTTGAACCTTGCTTGAAAAATAAAGAATAATTGGATATTCATATTGCATACCTGTAGAGGGAAATGTCATCCAATAATAGTGTGTGTGTGTATACAGTACAGACCAAAAGTTTGGACACACCTTCTCATCCCTAGAACAACTGTTAAGAGGAGACTTTGTGCAGCAGGCCTTCATGGTAAAATAGCTGCTAGGAAACCACTGCTAAGGACAGGCAACAAGCAGAAGAGACTTGTTTAGCCCAAAGAACACAAGGAATGGACATTAGACCAGTGGAAATCTGTGCTTTGGTATGATGAGTCCAAATGTGAGATCTTTGGATCCAACCACCGTGTCTTTGTAGAAAAGGTGAACGGATGGACTCTACACGGCTGGTTCCCACCGTGAAGCATGGAGGAGGAGGTGTGATGGTGTGGGGGTGCTTTGCTGGTGACACTGTTGGGGATTTATTCAAAATTGAAGGCATACAAAACCAGCATGGCTACCACAGCATCTTGCAGCGGCATGTTATTCCATCCGGTTTGCGTTTAGTTGGATCATCATTTATTCATTTATTTTTCAACATGACAATGAACCCAAACACACCTCCAGGCTGTGTAAGGGCTATTTGACTAAGAAGGAGAGTGATGGGATGCTACGTCAGATGACCTGGCCTCCTCAGTCACCAGATCTGAACCCAATCGAGATGGTTTGGGTTGAGCTGGACCGCAGAGTGAAGGTAAAAGGGCCAACAAGTTCTAAGCATTTCTGGGAACTCCTTCAAGACTGTTGGAAAACCATTTCTGGTGACCACCTCTTGAAGCTCATCAAGAGAATGCCCAGAGTGTGCAAAGCAGTAATGAAAGCAAAAAGTGGCTACTTTGAAGAACCTAGAATATAAGACATACAGTGCCTACAAGTAGTATTCAACCCCCTGCAGATTTAGCAGGTTTACACATTCGGAATTAACTTGGCATTGTGACATTTGGACTGTAGATCAGCCTGGAAGTGTGAAATGCACTCCAGCAAAAAGGAATGTTATTTCTTTTTTTTTTTTTTTTTTAAATTGTGAAAAGTTTATTCAGAGGGTCATTTATTATTCATCCCCTCAAACCACCAGAATTCTGTTTGGTTCCCCTAAAGTATTAAGAAGTATTTCAGGCACAAAGAACAATGAGCTTCACATGTTTGGATTAATTATCTCTTTTTCCAGCCTTTTCGGGCTAATTAAGACCCTCCCCAAACTTGTGAACAGCACTCATACATGGTCAACATGGGAAAGACAAAGGAGCATTCCAAGGCCATCAGAGACAAGATCGTGGAGGGTCACAAGGCTGGCAAGGGGTACAAAACCCTTTCCAAGGAGTTGGGCCTACCTGTCTCCACTGTTGGGAGCATCATCCAGAAGTGGAAGGCTTATGGAACTACTGTTAGCCTTCCACGGCCTGGACAGCCTTTGAAAGTTTCCACCCGTGCCGAGGCCAGGCTTGTCCGAAGAGTCAAGGCTAACCCAAGGACAACAAGGAAGGAGCTCATGGCAGTGGGGATATTGGTTTCAGTCAATACCATAAGTAACGTACTCCACCGCAATGGTCTCCGTTCCAGACGAGCCCGTAAGGTACCTTTACTTTCAAAGCGTCATGTCAAGGCTCGTCTACAGTTTGCTCATGATCACTTGGAGGACTCTGAGACAGACTGGTTTAAGGTTCTCTGGTCTGATGAGACCAAGATCGAGATCTTTGGTGCCAACCACACACGTGACGTTTGGAGACTGGATGGCACTGCATACGACCCCAAGAATACCATCCCTACAGTCAAGCATGGTGGTGGCAGCATCATGCTGTGGGGCTGTTTCTCAGCCAAGGGGCCTGGCCATCTGGTCCGCATCCATGGGAAGATGGATAGCACGGCCTACCTGGAGATTTTGGCCAAGAACCTCCGCTCCTCCATCAAGGATCTTAAGATGGGTCGTCATTTCATCTTCCAACAAGACAACGACCCAAAGCACACAGCCAAGAAAACCAAGGCCTGGTTCAAGAGGGAAAAAATCAAGGTGTTGCAGTGGCCTAGTCAGTCTCCTGACCTTAACCCAATTGAAAACTTGTGGAAGGAGCTCAAGATTAAAGTCCACATGAGACACCCAAAGAACCTAGAAAACCTGGAGAAGATCTGCATGGAGGAGTAGGCCAAGATAACTCCAGAGACCTGTGCCGGCCTGATCAGGTCTTATAAAAGACGATTATTAGCTGTAATTGCAAACAAGGGTTATTCCACAAAATATTAAACCTAGGGGTTGAATAATAATTGACCCACACTTTTATGTTGAAAATTTATTAAAATTTAACTGAGCAACATAACTTGTTGGTTTGTAAGATTTATGCATCTGTTAATAAATCCTGCTCTTGTTTGAAGTTTGCAGGCTCTAACTTATTTGCATCTTATCAAACCTACTAAATCTGCAGGGGGTTGAATACTACTTGTAGGCACTGTATTTTCAGTTGTTTCACACTTTAAGTATTTCATTCCACATGTTTTAATTCACAGTTTTGATGCCTTCAACGTGAATCTACAATTTTCAGAGTCTTGAAAAATAAAGACAACTCTTTGAATGAGAAGGTGTGTCCAAACTTTTGGTCTGTACTGTGTAACACACACACATTATATTGTATATATACAAAATGTCTCCCCGTGAGCTTCTGTGCCCATTGAGTCCCATAACAGAGTACATTCCACAAACATTCACACACCTAGGTCATTAAAATGCAAGTCCCCTTTTTTGCCACCATGGCAGATCAAAGGATATGGCCAACTGTCAATCAGATATACATAGTGCACACTAAAGCCCCCGTCACACACAGCGGTATCGCTAGCGAGATCGCTGAAACGTCACAGGTTGTGTGACGTGCCAGCGATATCGATGTGTGTGACAAGCAGCAGCGAGCGGGCCCCTGCGGCGAGGTCATTGATCGTTACAAAACGATCAGGGCCATTTTTTGCATCGATCTGAATATGCAGGGAGCCAGCGTCTGGCAGCCTGTAAGCGACGGTACACTGGTAACCATGGTACACATCGGGTAACTATGCAAAGCGTTTTGCTTAGTTACCCGATGTGTACCATGGTTACCAGCGTGCGCCGGTTACAGGCTGCCAGACGCCAGCTCCCTGCACACGTAGCCAGGGTACACATCGGGTAACTATGCAAAGCGCTTTGCATAGTTACCCGATGTGTATCCTGGCTACCAAGCACAGCATTGTTACACAGGTCGCTGGTGGCTGGTCTTTGATCGGTGTGGAGATCTGCCTGATTGACAGCTCACCAGTGACTATGTAGTGACGCTCCAGCGATCCCTGCCAGGTCGGATCGCTGGTGGGATCGCTGGAACGTAGTTACTTGTGACGGGACCCTAAGGCTATGTTCACACTGGGCGTTTTTGCAGAGTTTTTTAGCTATAGATTTGCCTTAGTTTCATGCACATCATTACTAATAAAATGCTACTTTTTACAGTCCCAGCAAAGTCTATGATATTTCTGAAATCTCCTGCACACACACACACACACACACAAACACGTCAGGATTTTTTCCTGACGGTTTTGTGAAATACCTCCGGTTTTACTGCGTTATGAAAAGAATGAACATGTCAATTCTTTTCAGTGCTTTTGCTACGGTTTTTTAACCCTAGTGACAGTTGGACTCGCAGATACCCTGGATCAGCGGGTCTAACTGGGTTAATAAAAAACCCGGTTAGGCCCGGAGTTGATACAGGGTATCTGTCTGGCACTTAAAAATGGTGGTGGGGATAGGGGGATTGGAGCAGGCGCGGTATATTTACCGAATCACTGGCGCGGCTGTAAGCTCCCGTGGCTCCTCCACTTCTCCGTTCATTACCTATTCACTGCTTTCATCTGTGATTGGTTGCAGTCAGACGCGCCCCCAGCATCTGACTGCAACCAATTGCAGACCTGGTCTGCGGGTCTAGTGTAGAGAGAATGAATGAGCCGCTCATTCAGCGGTGACCTCACTCAGGCTGTTTACGGTCACACGTGCCGCCAGTTGTGACCGGAAGCCTCCTGAGTGAAGTGACCGCTGATCATGCGGCTCATTCATTCTCTGGAGCTCACAGCGGGCACTCCAGTTCTACGGCGCTCACTGTGATCTTCAGATGTAGCAGAGCTGAATCGCCGTGAGACCTCGTGTGGATTACGTTGGACCTGCAGGGGTGTGATTATACCATTAATAAAGTGGTGAAAGAGGGGGCTTTTTGCATTTCATTTCAAATAAAGGATTATTTCGGTTTGTTTATTTCTTTTCACTTATTACAGATTAGTGATGGGGGTGTCTCAGACGCCTGATAATACCAATCTAGGGCTTAGTCGCAGCTATGAGCTGCGATTAACCACTGATATTAACCTGATTGCCACCGCACCTGGGCAATTCGGGAAGAGCCAGGTAAAGTGCTGGGAGTGTTGCATCTAATGGCTGCGACAATCCTGGGCAGCTGCAGGCTGATATTTTTAGGCTGGGTCTCTCCAGACTGAGAATATCAGCCCCCAGCTGTTGGCTTTATCTTGGCTGGGTATCAATATTGGGGGGACCGCAGGCTGTTTTTTTTTTAATTATTTAGTTAAAAAACAGCATGGATCCCTGTTATTTTGATACCCAGCCAAGATAAAAGCCCACAGCTGTAGGCTTTATCTGTGCTGGGTATCAAAATATGGGGGACCCTACATCACTTTTTTTAATTTATTATTTACTGTACGATAGACACACAGACTCCATTGTGGGTGGGGGTAGAGCAGTGAATATGCATGAGGCTAATGAGCAGCAGGAGGGGCACCGGGAGCAGGTACGGATGATCCTAGAATATATGGGCTCCTTCCAGGTTAGTGGGCATGACCAGCTGGGTTAGTCGGCGTGAACGGCTTGGTTAGTGAGCTTGGCGAAGTTTTCTCTGTCCACTACAGTCATGCGCCGCCCCCCATGCCCTCCATGTGATAGGGGCCTGTTGAATGACATCATACCTGGAAGGAGCTTATACACTCTAACATCTACCGGAGACTGGTAAGTATAGCGCGCTTGCTTTATTCTTTTTCTACTTTTTTTTTTTTTTTTCACTACCCGAGTGCCAGATTCAGGTCAATACCGGCCCGGCCAAGCACTTGGGTACTCTTAAACCCTTGCTGGTCTTGACATCACAGAAAAAAAACCGCTGTAATGGAGTTTTCTCAAGAAATTTCTTGAGAGTTTGAAAGATTACCACACTTGAGTTCAAAAAAGCACCAATAATCGCATGCATTTTGGTGCATTTTTTATGCGTTTTTTTCTATGGCAAAAAACGCAGGTACCTGCAGAAAAGAAGTGACATGCACATTCGTTTTCTCAAGAAATTCTGCAGAAAGGTTCTTGAGAAAAAAATGCAATGTGCACACAGCTATTTTTTTTCCATAGGTTTTGTTGGGGAATGTCTGCAGAAAGGTTACAACCATTTTTTCAAGAAATTTCTGCAGCAAAAACGCAAAAAAAAGACGGGTAAAAAACGCTGTGTGCGCACAAGGCCTAAAAACACCACAAAAACAGCAGATGACTTCCAGGAGACAGCCTGCCACAAGATCAGGTTTTGGTCAGGAAAAAAAACGTTGCAAAAACGTCCTGTGTGAACATAGCCTAAACAGTAGCCTGAACGCAGGCCCCAGACACAGTAAACAGACAGATATATCAGATCTGTCACACAAATGTAAATATCCCCCATTGTCTCACACCTGTGTACAGACAACTGTGAAGAAGTGAAGAGTGGACCCAGCACCACAATCCAGTATATTAAAATAACAAAAATGTATTAGGTATTAAAAAATCCACCGGATCCAAAACATGAGAGAACATGCATAAGGGCATCTTATGCGTTTCGGACAATAAGTAAAAACAAGTACTTAATCATATCATACCTATAATTAAGGACTTGTTTTTACTTATTGTAAAGCTATATATCAGCCTGGCTGTCCTGGAGGACCACGAGCACCTGCAAGTCCTGGAGTGCAGTTGCCTATGGTAAGCTGAAGTCTCATTACCTTTTTTGTACAGACAACTGTACCAATCAGATAAGATCCGGTTCACGTAGTAACAGAGGCACCAAACCCCACACACTTCATAGTGACCATCAGATATAAGACCACCTTCAAACATATGTCATAACACAGGGATGGATCTGCCAGGCTTAAATACTTGGCAGGGACACATCTTGAGGACTCTTCATTTTCTCTCTGCTCTAAAGCTGGGTTCACACTAAGCGACAGCGACAACGACGTCGCTGTTACGTCACCATTTTCTGTGACGTAACAGCGACCTTGTAAGTCGCTGTTATGATCGCTGCTTAGCTGTCAAACACAGCAGAAGCAGCGATCATAACGTCGCTGTGCTACATGTGCAGAGAGCAGGGAGCCGCGCTTAGCGCTGGCTCCTTGCTCTCCTAGGTACAGTACACATCGGGTTAATTAACCCGATGTGTACTGCAGCTACATGTCACAGTGCAGAGAGCAGGGAGCCGCGCACACTGCTTAGCGCTGGCTCCTTGCTCTCCTTGCTACAGTATACATCGGGTTAATTACCCGATGCGTACTGCAGCTACATGTCACAGTGCAGAGAGCAGGGAGCCGCGCACACTGCTTAGCGCTGGCTCCTTGCTACAGTATACATCGGGTTAATTACCCGATGCGTACTGCAGCTACATGTCACAGTGCAGAGAGCAGGGAGCCGCGCACACTGCTTAGCGCTGGCTCCTTGCTCTCCTTGCTACAGTATACATCGGGTTAATTACCCGATGTGTGCTGCAGCCACATGTGCACAGAGCAGGAGCCGGCACTAGCAGCAAGGGCGGAGGCTGGTAACGAAGGTAAATATCGGGTAACCAGGGAAAGGTCTTCCCTTGGTTACCCGATGTTTACGCTGGTTACAGCTTACCACAGCTGCCAGACGCCGGCTCCTGCTCCCTGCTCGCTTCATTTTGTCGCTCTCTCGCTGTCACACACAGCGATGTGTGTGTCACAGCGGGAGAGTGACGACCAAAAAATGAAGCTGGACATTCAGCAACGACCGGCGACCTCACAGCAGGGGCCAGGTCGTTGCTGGATGTCACACACAGCGACAGCGACGGGACGTCGCTGCAACGTCACAGAAAATGGTGACGTAGCAGCGACGTCGTTGTCGCTGTGTGTGACACCAGCTTAACACTCCACTTCTCTCTGAGTCTTGTACTTTACCCTCTCTGTTTGACACTTCATTCATTCTCTCACTGAACTATTCATTCTCTCACTCTTCACTTGTTTCAGACTTACAACTCTCTTTCCCCTACCCCTGCTGCTCGCTCGCTCTCTATCTCTTGTTGCCTGTCTCTTCAGCTTACGTGCAGCGTCCTACAGAAGCCATTCCTGGAAATTGCTAAGTATCATTAACGTTTGCTTTGCTTCCCTCCAGATTGCATTGCTGTATTAACCTCTTTATCTCCATAGGGAAAGTGAGTGACAGTATAATTTGGGTGCACAATCGTGTGACGTCGGTGGGAATTCATAGAACATTGTGGATTTTGTGCTATTAGATATTGTGCTTTTTGTTGTGGTACTTAGTAGCAATATATATACTGTAGACATTTGAGTGTGTTTAATAAATATCGTTTATTAGTACACAGTTTCTTCTCAGTTAGTCGCCGAGGATATATATTATATATAGCAAAGAAATAGATAGTGTTAAGTGTTTATATGCTGCATCATATATTAACTATTGTTAGTCAAATCTGATAATGATAATTAATACCAGGTGTTAGCTTATATTACATTAACAAGCCTGTTAATAGGTGAAAATAATATTGGCGCTAGCCCTGTAACAATACCCTAGTGTGCGCTGTGGAAATTCTGTCCATTCTTCAATGGCTAATTCAAGTGGACCACTGGCCTCCATCTTCCATGTGACAGAGTGCAGGATGTGCTCATATTGTGTCTCTCTTGTAGTGAGAAATGCTCAGGAGTCAGTGCTATTGGGTTGTGTCCGTCTCACACTCCCTGATACCTACATGCACAGAGCACAGCGGAGGAGCCGTATGATTGTAATAAGAAGCCCAGTGATTGAGGAGAATGTGACTCTTCTCTCTTTAGTGGTGACTCCTCACCGGGGCGGTTACCTGTAAGAACGTCCTCTTTGCATCGCTCACCATCCCGCACGTCATGTTCTCCTTTGGCCATTATGACTTCAGAATTTATATTTTTCAGATCTTTACTCAGACTTTAAAGCTGTAAAAGTAATAATGTAATTATCAGAGACAGAAGGAAAACTCACGTGGAATATTCTAGATGAACGCTTTTACTACAAGCTCGTGCTGCACCTGAGCTGCGCATAGATTAGATCATCTCCACCTCCTCTATCACTAAGTGCTGCCCACAGAGTCAGTACAGCAGCGATAGAAGCAGACGTCACTGGAGCAGGGTCCAGACAACATTACGACAGTGATTTCCTGTATTATTTTGTCTTCACACTTTAGACACCTTATCATGGACCGGACCATCTCTGCTGTGATGTAGGTGCGACTATTTGGGGTCAATGTCACTCCACAGCTCAATCTCACACTCACCCTTCATTCAGGCTACAGATAGTACACACGTGCCCCCAACCAGTCCACACACCCAAGACGATGTCACATGCCACCACTTACCGAAAAGGCGTTAAAAGGGGTTTTGCCACCACACACTTTGCTGTTACAATCATCTAAACTGGTATACATGTTCACAGAAAATGTTTAGAGTAGATAACTTGAATAAATAATACCGTTTTATATGTTTTCTTGTTTGTTTGTTGCCCTTTACATTGTACTGAACGGGATAGATTGTAGGAGGAAATACAAGAAAATCCATGTGACATTGGCTGAGCAGCCGCATCACTGCCTTTACTGTCTCCTTCCCCACTACTGTGTTCAAATAGTCCTTACTACATTTCAGCTTGACAGAAATCCTTTTTATTTCCTTAAAAATGATGTGTGCTCGTTATTTCCCCTCCCAGAAACCATATACGGTATCTATCCAAAAAGGTTGACAGGACTTTGGTCCAGTGGCCATGTCAGTAGTTCGTCAAAATAAGCCCCAGGTACTGTGTGTTTTACAGAAAGTGAGAGGAAAGGAGTGATATGAGATAATATTCATGAAGAATAAGTAAATAAGAGAAAAAAAGGGTGATGTCTGATAGGCGTCAATAGATAAGTGTATATTTATACAGGCCGTCCCCAGGTTACGAACTAAATAGGTTGGTACACA